>NW_023658669.1:0-23366 GCF_015228065.2 Penaeus monodon | reverse complement strand
TTTGCCCATTTAAATTAAAAAAATTAAAAAAAAAGTTTTCCCCTTTTTAAAAAAAAAAGTGTCTTTGTTCAGGGGGACGTAATTGTAAAAAAAAAACCAAAATGCCTATAAAAAAGGGGGACAATAAAAAAAAAAAAATTTTACAATAGAGGAGAGAAAAAAAAAAAAAATTGGGATATGAAAAAGTCAAAAAAAATAAAAACAAAAAAAAAATTTTAAAAAAAAAAATAAAAAAAAAAAAAGGGGGGTTTTAAAAAAAGGGTCAAAGTTAAATTTTAAAAAAAAAAGGGAAAATAAAAAAAAACAAAAAACAAAAATGATACAGTTTCCCCAAAAAAAAAAAAAAAAATTTTTTTTAAAAAATTGATGGTTTGATGTGAGGGGGGGATGTTTGTTTGGTGTTGTGCTGAAAATTTAGTTGAAAAAAAAGGACCAGGGGTTCAAACGGGAGGGGGAATAAAACCCATGACTTTAGATTTTTCTGGAGTAAGTTTTTTTTCCAGGGGGGGGAAAGGGGGGGACTAGTTTTTTAAAATGAAATATCTTTTTTAAAAAAAAAAAAAATACTTTTTTTTAAAAACTCATTTCCCTGAAAAATTTTTAACATATTTTTATGTATTTTTTGACAATTTTTTTAGGGGCAGTCTTTTTTACAAATGGGGGGGGGACAAAAAAAAAATTTCAGGATAAAAAAAAAGGGTCATCTGCCGGGGGAAAGGATTGATGGTGGGGTTGGGGGGTTTGATATTTTTTTCTGGGGACGGGTAAAAAATTTTTTTTTTCTATTTCACAGGGGGAAAATTTTTTTTGTATTTGAAAAAGGAAAAAGCTTTAAAAAAAAAATAATACTGAAAAATTACTTGTAATGAAAAAATTAATTAAAAAAAAGTGGAAAAACAATAAAAAAAAAAAAAAAGGGGATTAAAAAAAAACAAAATTTCAGAAATAATTTTTCTTTGGTTTAAAAAAATGGCGGGGGAACCCCTTTTTTTTCCCCAGGGGGGAAAAAAAAAACCCCTGGTGTAAAAAAAGTAGCCCTAGCTTTTTCTTTTTTCAGTTTAAAAAAAAAAAAAAAAATTTTGACAAAAAACCCCCTTTGGGGGCTTGGTTTACAATTTTATGGGGAAAATTTAAAAAAAATTTTTGGGGGGAACCCCGATTGGGGGGTTTTGGGGGTTTAAAATTTGTCAATTCAGGGGGAAAATTTGGGGTTTTACTTTTTTGGGGGACTTCACATATTTTTTTACCCATGCCATTTTGCTATGGAAAAAATTCATAAAAAAAAAAAAAATAAAAGAAAAAAAAAACCTTTTTTTAGGACAGAAAAAAAAAGCTAAAAATAAAAAAGTCAAATTTTTTATAAAGGGGGGGACCCCCCCCCATGGAGGGGATAAAGCACAGGGGGATCCCCCCACCCTTGAAAAAAAAAACCCAGCCTTTGTTACTAGAAAAAAAAATAAGGGGCCTGTTTTAAATTTTGCGGGGGGGACAAAAAGGGGGACTGTATAAAAAAAAGTAATGATAAAAAAAAAAAATCAAAAAAACCCCTTTGAAAAACGGGGGGGGCTGACTTTAATGCCATTCCCCCCCACCAGTGGGGGTTTAATTTTTTAAATGTTTTTTAAACCAAGAGGGGTAATTTGTTCTAAAAACCCCCAAAATGAGGCCCCATTTTTGGTAGGGCCCGGGTCTCGGGGGTTTCTTCCTTTTCGGATTTTTCGAAAAAAAAATTTTTTTAAAAATTTTTTTTATTTTTTGTGTTTAAAAAATTTTTAAAACGTTATTTTAAATTCTAATTTTTTACAATAAAAAATAAACAAAAATTTTTCTTTCTTTTTTTCTTTGGGGGGGTTTTTGGCCCAAAAAAACCAGGGGGGGCGGGGGGCCGGGGGGTTATTAAGCCAAAATGGACCCTATTTTTTGTAAAATCTATTTTTAAGGGGTTCAAAAAGGGGTTTTTTTTCCCCCTTAAAAAAAAATGTTTACTTACTGGAAATTTTTTTTTTCATTTTATTTAAAATAATTTAAAAAACAAGGAAAAAAAAATTTATTTTTTTTTTTGGAAAAATTTTTTTAATTTTTTTTTCTGTTTGTGTTATATTTTTACGGGGGAGTGAGGGATATGGGAAAAAGGGGTAAAAGGTTGGTTGCAGTTGGGGGGGGAATCTTGGGGGAAAAAAAAACTTTTTTTTCAATTAGGGGGTGGGGTGGGTTAAATTTCAAAAAAAACCCCCGTTGCCCCCCTAAGGGGGCCAAAACCCCAAATCTTCCCCTTTTCTTTTTCCCTTTGGGGGTTGGTCCCAAAATTTTTTTTTTTTTTTTTTATTTTTTTTTTTTTTTGGTGAAGGTATTTTTTGAGTTGTGGAAAAATCTTGGGGAAAAACTTTTTTCAAATGGGATTTGGGGGGGGTTAATCTAAAAAAAAACTTTTGAACCCTAAGGGGCGGGGCCAAAAAAACCACCCCCCTTCCCTTTTTTTCCCTGGGGGGGCCTGGGGTCCCACAGGTTCTATTTTTTTGTTTTTTTTGGGTTTGTGAGGTTGGAGGGGTCCACTCATTTTTCCCCAAAAGGGGGGATGAAATTTTTTTTTAAAAGGGGCCCCCCAAAAACAAAAACACTGGTTTTTGGGGGGGGGACTTTGCTAAGGTTTCCAAAAATCATCAGGGGGGCCCCCCGGGGAAAAATTTGCCCCCAGGGGGGCCTCCCGTTTTGCCTTTGGGATTACAGATTGGCCCGTTAAAACCCATTTTAGGGGGAAGTTTTTGTTGGGCCCACCATGTACTATAAAAATTTGATTTTTCCCCCAAAAAAATTTTCTTTTTTTTGGGGTTTTTTAATTGATTTAAGGGGTTTAAATTTTAAAAAAACTTAAGGGAAAATAAAAAAAAAAAAAAAATTTTTATTCAAAGGGGGGTCGTCGATAGTGGAAAAAAAAAATAAAGGGGGTTTTTTTTTTCAAGGGGAAAAAAAAGTTCAGAAAGGGGGGGGAAAGGGGAGGGAGTATGGATTGGCAGTCTAAAAAACTTTTTTTTTTCCCATTCAGGGGGACCATAACACCCACCCACACACTTTCTTCGTTTTTGGGAAAACCCGTGGGTTTATATATTAAAAAAAAAAAAAAGGGAATTTGGGTTTTAAAAAACATGGTTTTGGGGATAAAAAAGCCAAGTTCCATGATGGAAAAAATTGGGATTTTTTTCCAAGGGCTATTTAAGGAAAAACCAGGGTTTATTTTGTAGAGGGAGTCTTTTCCCCGGGTTTTTCCGGGGACGGAGGGTCGTGGAGTCGGGGCAAAGGGCCTAAATTGGGCCACTATTCCCCTTTTTGGGGGGGGGTGGGGGTTTTTGGGGGCCCCCCCTTTGCGGATAGGTAAAAAAAACAAAAAAAAGGCCCCGCGTTTTGAGTCGGAGGGGGGGTTTTTTTCCTGGACTTCCCCCTTAAAAGGAGGGGTCATCCGATTTTTTTGGGCAATTTAGGGCCCCAAAAAAAAAACACACGGGAAAAAAACGGGGGCATTCTGCACAGCAAAAAAACCTTTTAAAAAAAACCGTTCCGATCCCCAAAAAAAAAAAAAATTCCCCAAATTTTTGGGACCCAAAAAATTTTTCTTTGGGGGGGAACCTAACCCGGGTTTTTTTATCCCCATTAGAAAAAGGGGGGGATTTTTAAATCACCCCCCATTTGTTTCCCAGAAAAATTGCCCACTTTAAAAAATTAAGGTTTTTTGAAAAATTTTTAAAAAAAGGACCAAAATTGTGGTTTTTTTCCAAAATTGATTTTTTTACTATCAAAAAAAAAAAAAACCCCCCCCAAAGAAATTGCAGAAATTTTGAAATAGGTTGGGTGGTTTTGGGTCTAGATTTTGGGCGGGGGATTTTTCGGTTTCCCTACGTAAAAAAAAGATTTCCCCCAAATACTTTTTTCGAATGGAAAAAAAAAAAAAAAAAAAAAAACCGGGGGACCCCCAAATTTTAGGGAATTTCATTTTTCCCAGTGAAAAATTGGGATGGGATTTGCTGGGGGGGAATTTTGCCATTTTTTGCTGGAATTTTGCCACAATGGCACAATCTTTTCGGGGTTTTTCGTGGAGTTTTTTAAAAGATTCCGAGGAGGAAAGTGGTAAAAAGGGAGGGGTCATTGATTCCAAACAGGGGGAAAAAAAAATAATGGGGGGGGGAAAAAAAGGCCCATTTTTTGTGGGACCCCGTTTCCCCGGGGACCAAAAAAAAAGGGCCCAAAAAAAAAAAGGGGGGACCTTGTGGAAAAATTTTTAATTTGGGAACAGCAAAAAATTTTCTTCGAAAAAAAAAAATTTTTAAAAAAAAAAAAAAAAAAACAAGGGAAGTTTCCACGTAATCCAAAAGCAAAAAAAGTTTTTTTTTGGGAGTGGGGGCCCAATTTCAAAAAAATTTTGGAAAAAAAAAGGCAAGGCAATTTTTTCCAAAGAACCAAAAAAGCATAAAATTTTTTTTGGGAGTGGGGGGCCATATGCCATGTCAGGGGTCGTAGGCTTTTTTCTAATCAAAAAAACCCCCCACGAAATAAAAAAAAAAAATTTCTTTTTTTGGGAAAAGGGGCTTTTGGGGGGGGGGGGGATGTCCAGCTTTAACTAGTGAAAGGGTTTGGGGGGGTCCTTGGGGGGAAAAAGCCGCCCCATGCTCGTCAACTAGAAAAAAATTTAATGGAAATTTAAAAAAAAAAAAGGAAAATAGCCTTATTTTAAAAAACCAAAAAATTGTTCCAGGGGGGGTTTTGCATTAAAAAAAGGGGTAAAAACGCAATTGGGGGGTGGGGGGGATGGAAAAGTTTGGGGGGATTACCCCCTCCTTTTAAAAATTTTTTGGGAATATGTAGGGGGGAAGTGCCAGATTTTTTGGGGAAAAAAAAGTGTGGTTTTCCCCAAAAAATTTTTCAAGAAACCAAACTTTAGAAAAAACTTAAAAATTTATGTCTTTCATGTTTAAAGGAGTTTTCTCAATTCATATCGAAATTCATGGGGGCCTGGGGGAGCCCCTTTTTAAAGGTTTTCTAGGGCCGGGGGGGACAAGGGCTAAATCCATTTGAAAGGGGAAATTTTTTATTGTAAAAAAAAAAAAGGGCACTCCGGGGGAAAAAAGGGGGAATGGGTTGAAAAGTCAGGGGGGCTTCCTTGGGGGGTTCAAAAAAAAAGGGGGGGGGATGGAAAATTTTGCCAAAAGCTGTTTTTGGGGGAAAAAAATTTCCCGGGGCGAGGGGCATTAAGAAAGTGTCTAGGTGAAAAAAAATTAGTGGCCCTTTTCAATGGAGGGTTGTTTTTTGTTTAAAGGGTTTTTTTTTTCTTTTTGGATTTTTTTTTTAAAGGGGGGGGACCAAAAAAAAACTTGATATTTTTTTGGTTTTGCTTTTTTTATTGTAGGGGGGGGACAAAAGCCCCCCCCCCGGGGAGTCTTTTTTGTTGTCTTTTTTTTTTACGGGGAGGGGCTCTTTTGGTTGTTTTAAAAATTGCAAAATTTTCCTTTTAGGATTTTTATTTTTGAAAAAAAGGCCTGTAAGGCCTTTTAAATTTGAGTCGGATAGGGGGCCCCGTGGAAAAAATTTTGGGTTTTCCCCCAGGGGAAAAATTCTTGTTTAAAAAGGGGTATTGTCGAAATTTTTTGGGGGAAAATGGATAGAAAATGGCTTTTTTTAAATGGGGAAAATTTTGAAATGGGGTTTATTTTTATTCTTTTTCAAAGGGTTTTCTCAAAAAAAAAGTTCGAGTTTACGGCTCCTTGGAAAGGGGGGGGGGGAACCCCGTTCTCGGTTTTAGTTAAAAAAACTTGGGGCGGTGAAGGCGTTCTCCCGGGGGTCACATAAAAAATTTTTTAATTTCAAAAAAAAAGATGAATCGTTTCCCAAAAAATCGTTAAAAAATGGTGTGCAAGGGCACTTGATTTGTTTTTGGGATGGAAGGGGGGGACCATTTGAAGGGGGGGCAAAAAAAAAAAGTTTTAAAAAATCCGGGTTTTTTTATGGGTTCCACCCGGGGGGGGGGGGTTTTTACCCATTCTTTCAAAAAAAGGGGAAAACTAGATCGGGGACTCATTAAAAAATTTAATAGGGCTTCCCCTTTCCCCTTTTCCCCCCCGGGGGGGAAAAAAACCCCAAAAAAAGATGTGGCAAAAAAAAAATCAGCAAAAAATCCCTTTATTTTGGCAGGGAGTTCCTAAAAGAGCAAAAAAAGTCATAAAGGGGGCTATAAAGGGCATAGGGGGAAAAATAAATTTAAAAACATATACCCCGGGGTTTTAAGTGCCTTTTAATTTTTTTATTTTTCATGGGGGGGAAAAAAAAAAAAAATTAAAAAATTTTGGGAAAATTAAAATGGGGTCAATTTTTGAAAAAAAAAGGGGGGGGCTTTGGGGGGTTTTTTACAGGGCGGAACTCCGCCCCACCCCTACCCTCCCAGGGGGATTTTTTGGGGGAACTTTAAAAAAAGGGTTTATTTCCTCAGCGGAAAAAAGGGGGGGAACCTCGTCGGGGGAAAAAGGGGGGGGGTTTTTAAAATTTTGCTTTTTCTGGGAGGAAACAAAATATGGGGGAGAATAGGGGGAGGGGGTAAAAAATTAAGGTCATTTACTTTTAGATCTAAGGGGGATTTGGGGGACCATTTTTCCATTTAAAAGGTCGCGCAAAAGTTTTTACTTTTATGGGTTTGGAAGTGCCTTTGTCCCCCCCGGGTTTTTTTTTTTTTTTTTTTTGGGGAAAGGGGGGAAGACGCCCCCTTTCCCCCCTGGGTTTCCCGGGGGAACCTTTTTTCGGGGGTTTTTTAAAAGGGGGGCCAGAAAAGGGCCTCCATGCCCTTTGAAAACCTCTTTTTGGGGGGAGTTTTGGGGGGGGGGGCCCGGGGTTTGCGATTTTTTTTTTTCTCCACGGTTTTTTAGGTTTTCGGAGCCAGGGGAAAATTTTCCTCAAGGGGAGAAAAGGCCCGGGAGGGGGGGGAAAAGGGGGGGTTTTCCAGACTTGGTTTCCCAAGATTTCACCCTCCTTTGGGGTTGGGGGGGGGGGGGGGAGGGTTTGTGAGGTCTTTTGATAAAAAACCAATTTGGGGGTTAGGGATTTACTTTAAAATTTTAAAATTTTTTAAAAACGGTCTGTTTAAGTTAAAAAGAAATTTTTTATTTTAGGGGAAAAGCTGTTGACTGGGAACAAACTGGCATTTAGGGGGGGGTTAGTTTTACTGCTTCAAGGCAGGGGGGGAAAAGTTTGGGGGTTGTGGTAAAAAAAAAATTTTCCATTTTTCCTTAGGTTTCAGGAAAAAAAAAAAAAAAAAAAATTGCTTTTTTTTAATTTTGCTAATTTTCCGGTTTCCTTTTTTTTGGGGATTGTTTTCCAAACCCTTCCGGGGGATGATGGGGGGGACCTCCAAAAATTAGCCCCAGGGGGGGAAAAAAAATCTGGTTTAGTCCCATTAATGGGGTTCAATGGGGCTTCCGAAATTTTTAGGATAAAAAAAATTACGGGGGTTTCTTTACAAAATTTCTTAAATTGGAGGTGTGTGGGGAATTTTTTTGGCATCTATTTAAAAAAATGCATTCTTTGGATAAAAAAGGGTTTTTATTTAAAAAAAAAAACCCTTTTCAAAAAAAAAACCGGGGGGGGGGGGGGAAAAAAAATTTTCTGGAATTTTATTAAAAAAAGAAAAGGGTCAAAAAAAAAAAACACGCCCCAGTTTTTTTCGGCCCCATTCCGTTCCTTTTTGGGGTTTTTAACAAGGGGGAAAACGTCCAAAACTTAGTTGGGGGCCCCCTTTGGCTCTGGGGGGGAAATTTTTCCCCTTTTTCTTCCATCTTTTCCTCAAATCCCCGTGAAAAGGGGTTTTTTCTCCTAAGGTATTTTGGGCCCCAATAGGAATTAGTTATTTTAAAAAAACCGGGAAGATAGGGGAAAATTTGGGGGTTTCGCTAAAGAAAAAAAATCCTTTTCGGGGGGTTTAACTGATTTTAAAAAAAGGGGAGGTTTCCATTCGAAAATTTTTGGGGAAAAAAAATCAAAAAAAAGCCGTTTCCATTTGGGGGACCGTTTAAAAAGGGGATTTTTTTGAGAAAAAAAGGGGGGTTTTCCTTTCAAAAGCGATTGATTTCTTTTTCAGGGCATTTTACATTCGCAAAAAAACCGGGGCTTTCCGGGGGGGGGTTTTTGGGGGGAAAAAGTGGTCTTCTCGTTCTGTCATTTGTGGGTTGGGTTGGGTTTTGGGGGGGGTCGAATTAGTCAAAGGAGGGTTTAGGGGGCGCCCTCCTCCTTGAGGGGAAAAAGGGGGGTTTAGCCGGGGTTATTTCTTTAAAATTTCTGGGGGGGGCCGGGGGTGGGACCCCTTTGCTAAAAAAAATCTTTTCCCCTGAGGGGTTTTAAAAAAAAAAAAAAAAATTTAAATTTTGGTTTCAAAAAACCCTAAAACGCAAATAAGCAAAAGGGGGAGTAAAATCAGTATTTTTTCTTCTCCCCCCCCAGGGGGGGGGGGGTGGTTTTTGGTTTTTCCAGTAAAAACGGGAAGGGGGGGAAATGGGGAGTTATGGGGAAAGGGGGGGGGGAAACCCATTTTCCCTTTTCCCCGCCAAAAAATTGCCTAGTGGGGAAGGAGGAAGGCGGGCCCACCCCAGGGGGAATAGGGAGGCCCACAAGGGTTTTACTCCGTAGGCCCGGGGGAAAAGGTACAGGATAGGGGGGAAAAAAAAATTTTGGGAATGGAGGAAAAAAAAGGGCCCCCCAAAGGGACGCCCAACTAACTGGGCCTCCCTCCCCCGGGGGGGGTTTCCAATCCCCGTAAGGGGGCCCCCCCGGTGTGAAGGGGGGGGGGGGGGGGTCTGAGGGGGGGGGGGGGGGGATTTTACCCCCCAAACGTAGTTCGGTCCCTGCAAAAAAAACCCCAAAAAAGGGGGGGGAAAAAAAAAAAAAAAAAAAAAAATGATTGTTTTTTACGGGGAATTTATTTTTAAAAAAATTAAAATTTTAGAAAAAAAAAAAAAAAAAAAAAAAAACTGGGTCAAGTGGGGGAACGAAGAGGGCCCCCGGGCCCCGGGTGTCTGGGGGCCAAAAAGGGGGATTTTGTGTTTGTTTTTTAAACTGCGTTATGCCCAAAAAGGTGTTTGCCGAAAAAAAAAAAGCTAAAAAACCCCGAGTGTAAAAAAAAAACATGGGGATTTTTCATGGGGCACTAGAAAAAAAAAAAACAATTCGTTTTTTCTGCCAATACAAGGAAAGGAAAAAAATTCAGGTTAAGGGGCAACAAGATATATAAGGGATTCCTTTTAGTAAAGAAAAAGCAAATGGGCAGGGGGGCCATCTATGGCAGGGGGGGGAACTTTTTCAAAAAAAAAAAAAAAAAAAAAAAAAATGAGCACGGGCTTTTTTCCCATTTTTTTTTTTAATTTTTTTTTCCCGTGGCTTTGGGGTAAAAAAAAAAAAAAAAAAATAAAAAAAAATTAATTAGAAATTAAAATTTAAAAAAAAAAATTAAAATTATAAAAAAAATAAATTTTTTTTAAAAAAAATTTTTAATTTTAAATTTAAAAAAATTTTTAAAATTTTTAAAAATTTTATAAATTAAATTAATTTTAAATTTTTTGAAATTTTTTTAAAAATGTTTAATTTAATAAAAAATTTTTTTTAAAAAAAATTAAAATTTAAATGGAAAAATTTAAAAAAAATTTTTATTTATAAAAATTTAAAAAAAAAAAATTTTTAAAATTTTAAAAAATTATAAAAAAATATAAAATTTTTTAATAATATAAAATTTTTTATATAATAAAATATAAATTTATTTTAATTATTTTTAAAAAAATAATTAATATATTTTTTTAAAAATTTTTAAATGTTTATTAAAAATATATTCTAATTTTTAAATTTTAATTTATAAAAAATTAAATAATTTAATTTAAATTTTAAAAAAAAATTTTAAAAAAAGGGATATTATTTTATAAATTTTTAAAATATTTTAAAAAAATTTATAAATATAAAAATAATTTAAAAAAAAATAATAAAATAAATATATTTATTAAAATTTAAAAATAATTTATAAAAAAAAAAAATTTAATATTAAATAAAATTTAAAATATTATAAAAAAAAAAAATAAAAAAATTAAATTATTTTTAAATTTTAAAATTTTTATATATAAAAAAAATATTTTTAATTATATTTTTTTTATAATAAAATTATAAAATTTTTAAAATTTAAAATAAAAAATTTAAAAAAAAAAAATTTAAAATATATGAAATATATAAAAAAATATAAGTATTTTAATATTTAATTTTAAAAAAAAAATACAAAATATTTTTTTAAAAAAGAAAAATATTAAAAAATTTTTAAAATATTGAAATTTAATAATATAAAAAATAATTTTTTTAAATAAAAATTTATTAATAATTAATAATTTATAATTAAAATATAAAATTTTAAAATAAAAATATATATTATTTAATAAAAAAAAAAAAAAAATTTAAATAAAAAAATTTATTATATAAATTTTTAAAAAAATATTTAAAAAAATTTTTTTAATAATTATAATAAATTTTAGTATAAAATTTTAAAAATTAAAAATTTTAAAAAATAAAAAAATTATTTTATTTTAAAATTATATTAAAAGATTATAATAACAAAATTTAAAAATTTTAAAAAAAAATTTTTAAAAGATAAAAAATTTATAATTAAAATTAATAATATTTTTTTTAAAAATAATTAATTTTTAAAAATAAAAAAATATTAAATTTAATTAATATATAGAGAGAATATTTTGAAATTTTATAATAAAAAAATTTTAATTTTATTATTAAAAAATATTTAATTTAATTATTAATATTAATTAAAAAAAATATATAATAATAAAAAAATAAAATTTTTAATAAAAAATTTTATTAATAATAAAAATTTTATATATATATATATCATTTTTATTATTTTTTAAAAAAAAATTTTAAAAATATAGTATTTTTATTTTTTTTTTTGTTTTTATTTTAAAAAATAAATTATTTTTATTTAAAATTTATATTATTTAAAAATTAAAAAAAATTTAATATAATTTTTTATAATTTAAATTTTATTTTTAATATTAAAAATAATAATATATTTTTTAAAAAATTTTTTAAATAAAAAAATATATTTTAAAAAAAAAATTTTTTTTTTATTATAATATAAAAATATTATATATAATTTTAATATAATTAACAAATATTTAAAAAATATTATATAAATTTTAATTATTTAAATATTTTTTTTAAAAATTTTTAAATTTAAATTAAAAAAATTAAAAATTTAATAATTTTAATAAATATTTTTTTTTTATTATTTAAAAAAATATTATAATATATAAAATATATATATATATAATAATAATATTTTTTTTAAAATTTATAATATAATATATTATATATTAATATTTTTAAAAATATATTATAAATATTTTTTAATATATTAAAATATATAAAATTTATAAAAAAATTATTATAATTAAAATAAATAAAAAATTTTATTATTTAAATTTTTTGGGGAAAATTTTATATAAAAAAATAATAAATAAAATTATAAAAAATATTTAAAAAAATTTTATATTAAAATTAATAAAAAAAATTTTATTAATAAAAAAAATAAAATATATGGGGTAAAAAAATATATTATTAAAAAAAATTTATAAAAAAAAATTTAAAATTTTAAATAAAAAATTAAAAAATTTTATTAATTAATATAAAAAATTTGTTATTAAATTTTTTATAGTTAATAATGGTTATTATTTAATATTAATATATAATTTTAATAAAAAAAATTATTTATATATTAAATAATTTTAAATTTTAAAAATAAATATATAATTTTAAAAAAAAAATTTATATTAAATTTATTTTTATTATTTAAATTTAAATTATATTAATATAAATTTAAAAAATTATATATATTAAAATAATAATTAATATATTTAAATATTTAAAATATTTTAAAATTTAGAATATTTTATATAATTAATTTTATAAAAATATATTTTATTTTAAATTTTTAAAAATTTTATTTAAAATTATATTAAATTTAAAAATTTTTATTTTTTAATTTTAAAAATATTAAAATATAGTTTAATAAAAATTAAAAATTATAATATTTTAAAAATATTGTTTTTTTATAATTTTTTAAAAAAAAATATAATAAAAATTTTAAAATATAATAGAAAATTTTTTGTATATAAAATTTTAATATTAATGAATAAAAAAATATAATTTTATAATTATAAATTTTTAAAATTTATATATAATATATAAATTTAAATTAAAAATTTTATAAATTAAATTTAATATATAATTTAAAAATTTTTTAATTTAAATATATAAAATTTTATAAAATTTTTTTAAAATTTTTTTAATTATAATATAAAATTTTAATTTTATTAAAAATAAATTTTAATTATTTTTTATATATTATATTTTTAAAAATTTTTATTAAAAATATTAACATTTATATTATTTATTATTTTATAAAAATATATAAAAAAAAAATTTTTTATTATTAAAATTTTTTTTTTTATTTTTAAAATTTTTTTTTATATTTTACATATAAAAAATATATTTTTTTTTAAATTTATAAAATTTATATAATAAATATTTTTATAAAATATATTTTTTTAAAATAAAAAATTTTTTTTAAAATTAATAATTTTAATTTAAAATAAAAAATTATAAAATTATTATAAAAATAATTAATAATTTATATTAAATTAAAATTTTATAAATTTTTTAGAAAAAAAAAAAATAAAACAAAATTTTTTTAAATTTTTGTAAACCCTAAAAAAAAATTTTTAAAAAGGGGTTTTAATTAAATTTTTTATTTTTTGAAAAAAAAAAATTTTTTTCTTTTTTGCCAATGGTATTTTTTTCCCTTTTTTTAAAAGGGGTTTTCAAATTGGGGGCATTTTTTAATTTAAATTTTTTTTTTGGGAAAAATTTAGGGGGGAAAATTAGTTTTTCAAGGGAATTTTTTTTTTAGGGGGGGGAAATGTTTTTGGGGGGGGGGGGGGGGTGGATTCCAACCCAAAGGGAAATGGGTTTAAAAAATTTAGGGGGAGGGGGAATTTTTTTTTGGGGGAAAAAAGGTTTTTTCCCCCCATTTTTTTAAAACTTTTTTGGAAAATTTTGAAATTTTGTTTTTTTTTAAAAGGGGATTTTTTAAGGTATTTGGGGGGGGAAAAATGGGATTTTTAATTTGAAAAAAAAATTTTTTTGTTTTTCCCCCAAGTTTTTTTATTTTAAAATTTTTGAAAAAAACCCTTTTTTTTTCATTCTTTTTTAAAAAAAAAAAGATTGATTTGTTATTTTTCCACAAAAAATTTGGGGAGGGGGGGTTTTTGTTAAAAAAAAAAATTAATAAAAAAAAAAGGGGTTAAAAAAAAAAGGTAAAAAAAAAAATTTTTTTAAAAAAACGGGGTAAAAAAAAAAAATTTTTTGGAAAAAACCTTTGAAAAAAAAATTTTTTTCCTTTAAAAAAAAAAATTTTTACTTTAAAAAAAAATTTTTTTTTGACCCCTTATTTTTAAAAAGGGGAAAATGAAAAAAAAAAAAAAATTTTTAAAAAAAATTGAAGAGAAAAAAAGATAAAAAAAAATTTTTATATTTTGTTTTTTTTATTATTATTTTTTTTTTTTAAAAAAACCCAAATGGGGGGGAAGGGAAAAAAAAAAAAATTAAATAAAAAAAAATGGGGAAAAAATTTTTTTTGGTTTCTTTTTTTTTTTTTTTTTTGAAAGGTCTCTGCAATGGGAGGGGCTCTGTGGCTTTGTTTGCTAAAAAGGGGGGAAAAAATTTAGATTCTTTTGTGCCCTTGTTTTCCCCTTTTTCCTGTATTGGGGGGGGAAAAAAAAAAAGGGGGAATTTTTTACTAGTGCTAGGGGAAATACGATGTTGTTAACATGGGTTTTTAAAAGTTTTTTGGTCGGGGCAAAAAAAAACCCTGGTCAAAAAACGCCAGTAAAAAAAACAAAAAAAAAAAAAAGGGTTTTGGGGCCCCCACAGGGGAGCCCCCGGGGGGGCCCGGGGCTTTCCGGTTCACTTGAAACATTGTTTTTCCTGGTTTTCTAAAAGTAAAAAAATTAAATTAAAAAAAACCTGAAAATACAACCATTTTTTTTGTGCTTTGCCAAGGCCACCTTCAGTTTGTTTGTTTTTTGCAAGGGGGAAACAGGGGGGGATACAGTGGGGGTTATTTTCGGGGGACCCCCAAACCTGGAAACCCGCAGCCCTTTTTTTCCCACCAGGGAGCCCTTTAGGGGGGAAATTTACCCCGGGTAGGGGGGGCCCCATTTAGTTGGGGGGCCCTTGGGCCCCCCTTTTTCCCCCCATTCAAAAAAAATTTTTTCCTTAAAATCTTTGGGGGACTCCCGGGGGCTAGGGGGAGTACCTTGGGGGGTTTTCCCGTATTCGCCGGGGGGGGGGTGGGCCCCCCGGGGGGAAATTTCCCGTTTTTTGGCCCCTGGGGGAAAAAGTTCGGCGGTAAGGGGAAAAGGGCTTTCCACAAAAAACTCGATTCCTCTTGTGGTATGGAGAAGGGAAAAAAAACCCATTTCCAAGGGGGGGGTAGGGGGGGGGGACAAAAAATTAGAATTTTTACTTTTTTCTTTTTAAGCATTTGCTGTTATTTGATACCAAAAAAAAAATTTTTTTTTAAAAAAAAAACCCTTAAGGGAGGGACGTTTTTTGGGGAAAAAAAAAAAGGGGTGGGACTGGTTCGATTCCCGGGGGAGGGGGATGGTTTACCCCGGCTACCCCTTTCCCCCTAAAGGAGGGGGGGGGATATAACCACTTTTTGGGGGGGGATAATGGGGGGACCCAAAAAAAAAAAAAAAAAACAACCCCACAACAATGGGGGGGGGAAGGAAAAAGGGGGGGGCCCATTTTTTAAAAAAACCCCCACCGAAAAATGAAAGGTTCGGGGGAATTTTTAAAAAATGGGGTGAAATAAAAAAAATCAATGTTTTTAAAAATTTTAAAAAACCCTTTTTTATCATAAAAAAAAATTTTCCTTTGGGGGAGGGTTTTTCAAGGGGGGCGGCGTTTTTTGATTTTTGTAAAAAAAAAAAAGCGAGATGGGAAACCCCTTTCCTTTAAAAAATTTTTACAGTAAAAAAAACTCCCAGATTAAGGGATTTTTTAAGGAGGGGAAAAATTTTTTGTTTTTCAAAAAAAAAATTAAAAAAAAAAAAATTTTTCCTAGGGGGGCCCAAAAAAACCTTTAAGGGAGAATTTTTCAGGGGGGGATTTGGGGAAAACGGGGGAAGAAAGGGGGAAAAATTCTTTGAAACCCAGAAGGGGGGACCAAGGGGGGCGGGGGGGCTTTTCTTTTGTAGGGGACCAAGAAGGGAGGGGAAAAATGTGCAAAAAAAAAAAAAAAAATGGGGGGGGGTTTTTTTTTTGGGCCCTTTGCTTGGAAAAAAAATTCCGGGGAATTTTTTCAATGTGGTTTATGAAAAAAAACGGTTTAAAAGTAAGGGACCTTTTAAAAAAAAAACCCCAAGGGGATTGAAATTTAATGCCAAAAAAATTCGGGAAACCCCCCCATTAAATGAAATGAAAAAAAGGGATAAGAAAAAATTTTTTTTTTTCCCTTTTAAAAATTTTTGTGAAGCCCAGACACCATTACTTTGTATAGCCAGTTTTTCCAAAAAAAGGGTTTAATGGGGAGGTCCCCAAATCAGTCAGGATTTTTGCTGAGGTTTTAGCACCCTGGGGGGGGGAAAAAAAAAAACCGGGGGGAATTTTGGGGCAAATAGAGGGGGAAAAAAGGGTTGTTTTTTCTGAAGCTAAAAAAGGGGAAAAAAAAATTTTGCCCCCCCCCCAAAAAAAAAAAAAAAAACCCGTATTTCCTATGGGCAAAAGCAGTAAAAAAAAAAAAAAAAAAAAAACCCCCCCCTAGTGCAAAAGTAATGGTCGGGGGGGTAAAAAAAACCTTGCAGCAAAGGGGGATAAAAAAAAATTTGTAAAAAAACAAAAAAAACAGGGACCGTTAAAAAAGGGAAATTTTTAAAAATTTAAAAAAGATTCCAACGGGGGGCCCAAAAAATTGGTGATAAAAAAAGGGGGGAAACTGCAAAAAAAAAACCCCCAGTTAAAACCATCAAAAAAGGGGGGGGGAAAATAAAAAACCCCGGGGTTGGGGGGGCACCTTCCCTCCGGGGTTACTCCTGTAGGGGATTTTCTTTTTGGCCGGGGGATGGGGATTCGTGGAGAAAGAAAGCGGCAATTTCGCAGTTTCTTCTCCCTCCAACCAGGGGGGGGGGGAAAGGGTTTTTTCTTTTTCCCAAAAAAAACCTTTTCCGAGAGGGGGCCCCCCGGAAAAAGCGGGGGGGAGGGGGGGAGGGTTCTCCCCCCCAAAAAAAAAAAAAAAAAAAAAAAAAAAAGGGGGGGGGCCCCAAGGGGGCACTTCCAAAAAAAAAAAAAAAAAAACCCTTTTTAATTTTGGGGGTCGGGAACCCTTAAAAAAGGGAAAAAAAAAACGGGGCGAAGTCTTAAATCTAAAAAAAATGGGCCCAAAAAAAATTTTTAAAAGCCTTTTTTTTTTTTCTCCCGTTTTTTAAAGTTCCAAAAAAAAAAACCAAAACAAAAAAAAACCCCAACCCGCTTGACGGGGTTTTTTTCGCTGGGGGAAAAAAAATTACCATTTTATGTGGGGGGGAAAGGAATCGTGGGGGTAGGGGGGGGGGGGGGCCGGGGGGAGTGGGCCATGTACATCCCCAAAAAGGGGCCCCCCCTTTTAAAAGGGGGGGGACTTTTGATCTTACTTTTGGGGGTTTGCATGCAAAAAGAAAAAAAAAAAAATTGGCCAGTTTCGGGGTTATATTTTTCCACTTATTTGTCCCCCTTGATGCAGGGAGGCCAGATGAGGTTTTTTTGCTCTTCAGGAAGTTCCCCCCCAAAAAAAAAAAAAGTTAAATTTTAGTGGTTTTTAATTTTTCTCCATATTTTATTGGGGTTTCCCTGGGGGGGGATGTTAAGGGGGAGCAAGTAGTTTTAAGTTGAAAGGGATTTGTTTCTAGCCTTTTGAAAAGGGAATGGTGGGGTTTCCGACGGGGGGGGACGTTTAATACCGGAAATTTTTTGAGTTTTGGGGAATTAATCCTTGTTCCCTCAAAAAACTTTTAAAAATTTGCCTGGGCCCCCCAAACCCAAACCTTTGAGGGGGAACTGTTGGGAAGGGGGAAATTTCCTTTTTTTGTTAAAAAATATTCTTGGGGGACACATTTAAAAAAAGGGGGCCCTTCGGGCCCCCTAATTTAAAAATTTTTAAAAAAAAAGGGGAGAAAGGGGGGGGCGGCCTTCCAAAAAGGAGCGTAAAAGCTCGAAACTTGGGGTTGGGAAAAAAAAAAACCATGATATAAAGTAAAAAAAAAAATACGGGGAAATTGGGATTATGAAAGAGAAATTTCCCCATTCCAAAAAAAAAACTTGGGGGAAAAGAAGCGTAAGTAGATTTTCCTTTGGTGGACACCAGATTCCCCGGGGCGCTTTGGGGGACCCCCAATAAGGCCTAAACCGGGGGGCTTTTCAAAAAAAATAAAAAAAAAACCCTAATGAAAAAAAAATTTTTTGCAAAAAAAAAAAACCCAAAAGCAAAAAGCAGGGGCTCGTAGGAAATTAAAGGGGGGAAACCAAAAAAAAAAGAAAACCCCTGGGGGGAAAGTTTTGTCTTCCCAAAAAAAAACAGAAAAACCCAAAAAAATATCAAAAAGGGTTTCCCCCCCATATTAAAAAAAAAATTCAAAAAAGAAAAAAAAAAAAAAACATCTATCAAAAAAAATAAAAAAAAACATTCATTTAAAAGGGGGGGGGCAACTAATTTGGGGATTCACCTGCCCCACCCCATTTGTTTAAGCACCGCCGGGGGCTTTTCCTTTACAAAAAGGCAGCTCGGAAAAAAATTACCCATCCGCTTTCCTGAAACCCCCCAAGGGGGGAAACCCGGACCCGAAAAAAAAACCCCAAACTTTCCCCAAACGGGGGGGGGATTTTTGATACAATAAAGATTTAAAAAAGGGGATGAGGCTGGCCAAAAGGCCTGGGGAAAGGTTTTGTAGGAGGAAAAAACCCCAGGGGGCCCCGATGAGATTTTCGATAGGGGGATGATGAAGATCTTAAAAATCAGGGGATGGACAGGTTTTAAGTTGCTGGGGGAAGTGTTACAAAAAAAAATTGGGGGAAAAAAGAAAAACCCAATTTTTTCCCAAATCATGGACTGCCTTTTTAAAACCAATTTTTTCCCCATATTGAAAAGGAGGGGGGGAAAAATTTTCCCCGGGGGGGGATTTTTGCCTTTTTCCTTTTTACGCCCCCAAATTGGTTTGGAAAAAAAGGGTTTGGTAAGGGCAAAGGGTCATGGGAAAAAAAATTTGTTAAAAAAAAAGGGGGGGCTTTTTGCCATTTTTAAAAAAATTTCAGAATTTACAGTTGAGGGACGGTGGGGGCTTCCCCCCAAGGGGGGGGAGGGGCCAAAAAAAAAAAAACTCCGGGTTTTCAGTAGTAAAAGGGGGGGACGGGGTTTCATTTTTTAAAAAGGGCCATTGAAAAAAAAAAAAGATTTTTTTTCTTTTTTTTAAAGAAAAGGGAAAAAAGCCTAGGGGGGGAAAGGGGGGGAAAGGGGGGAAAGGGGGGGGCTACTCAAAAAAAAAAATTAGGGGTTTTGGGGATTAGGGGGGAAAAAAAACTTGCCTTGTTTTATTAAAAAAAAATTTTGGGGGGTTTGGGGGGCCTACTCGGGGGAAAAAAAATTTTTTGCTTTTGGATTCGTGGGAAAAAAATTTTGCCTTTTTTTTTTAAAAAAAAAAATTTCATTTTGGGGGGGACGGGGAAAAATTTGCTGTCAAATTATTTGGGGGGGGCCCCAAGGGGGTAAAATTTTTGGGGGGAAACTTTTTTGGGCCCAGGAAAAAAAAAAGGGGGGCCCACAAGAAGGTTTGTCCCCAAAAAACATTTTTTATTTATGACAAGACATTTTTTCCCCCAAAGTTTTTCCTCCCCGGGGGAATTTAAAAAACCCACTTTTTAGGGGCTGATGATTGTGATTGGGGTTTTCCGCCAAAAAAAATTTTTGCAGAAATTTTTCAGCCAAAAAATCGCATCCAATTGGCAGGGAAATTGTTTCATAAAAGGGGGGCTCCAGGGGGGAGTTTTTAATTTTTTTTTCCCTTTTCAAAAAAAGAGTATTGGGTTAAATTTTTCACGTAGGGGGAAAAAAGCCGAACACCCCAGGCTAACTTTAAAACCCACCCAATAACCCTTTTTTCAAAATCGGGCTAAGGGGTTTTTTGGGCTTTTTTTGATAGTTTAAAAAAAAAAAAAAAAAGGGGAAAAACCCCACATTGGTCAGTTAAAGAAAAAAATGTAAAAAAAAAAGATTTAATTTTTAAAAAAATTTTGCATTTTTTGGTAAAAAAAAAAAAATGGGGGGAAGGGGGGGGACGTCTTGCAAAAAGGTTAATAAAAAAACCCCTGATTAGGTCTAAAAAAGTAGTTTTGGGTCAAATTGTGTTTTGGTTCGGCATCAAAAAAAAAACAATTTTGAAAAGGTTTGGTTTTTGCGGGAGAATGGCCTGTTTGGGCTGGGGGTTTTTGGAGCCCTGAAATTTTGCCCCCTCGGACGAAGGTTTTCTTGAGGGGGGGAGGTCAGGGGGGTACCTCCCCCCGGGGAATCAGGAGGGGGGCCAGTTGGGCTTTGGAGCATCCCCGAAAAAAAGGGTGGCTCGGGGGGAAACCGACCCCCACCCTAATGGCAATAGGGGGGCATTAGGCCCTTTTTCCCCACGGGGGGACCCCAGGAATCGCAAAAGGGAAAAAGGGGTTTAAGGATTTCTTCAAATCAAAAACCCCCGGGGTTTTTTAAAAAATTTAAAGGCCTGGGAAACTCCCAATTTTTCACCCAGGAAAAAGCGGGGTTTTCATAAAAGGCCCAAAGGTGTTAAAAAAATCTTTTTTTTTATTTTTTAAAAACCGGAGGGCTCCAAGGGGGACAGAAGGGGTTGGGGGTGCGGGGGTTTAGGGTGGGGGGGGAAGGAAAAAAAACAAAATTTTTCCCCAGGGGGGGGGGGGACCCGAATTTTATAAAATCGATTTTTTGTAAAAAATTTTTTCCCATGGATAAAAAGAAATTTTTTTTGCCACTTTATCGGGGGGACCCACGATGGGAAATTAGAATTTTTTTTTAAATTTTTTTAAAAGTTCCCACTTAAAAAGCCTTTAAAAAAATCATTGGAAAAAAAACCCAAAAAAAAATAAAAAACTTTGGGTAAATTTTTCATTTCATAAAAGGTTTCCCCCGGGTCCCAAAAAAAAAAACAATCAAAAATATGGGTAACCCAGGCCCCCACTCTTGGAAAATTTCCAGGGGGCAACGAGGGCAGGCGGGGGGAAAAAATTTAAAAGGGGGGGAAAAATGGGATGATCGGGGGGGACTTAGCGGGGAGTTTAAAAACGATTAGGTTTTTTTGTGTCTCTTTTTAAAAAGCAAAAAAAAAAAATTTTTCCTTTGGGGCAAAGGGGGAGGGGGGGAAAAAAAACCCTCCCAAAACCCCAAAAAACCCAAAAAAAAAAAAAAAAACAAAAAAAAAAAAAAATTGGGGGGGAACACACCCCAAAGGAAAGGGGGAAGGGAAAAGGAGGGGGGTTGGGCCCGGCCTTGGGGGTCAAAAAAAAAAAGTTAAAATTAAAAAAACCCCCACCCCCCACTCCCTTAGGGGAAAAAAATTTTTTTCCCCAAAAGTCACAAAAAACGAAAAAACCCCCACATTACCTCACAAAAAAATAAAAAAAAAAACAAAATAAAAAAACCAAAAAAAAACATAGAAAACTGTGGGACCAAGCCCACAGGAAGGAGAGAAGGGAGGAAAATGGGTTGGCCCCCTTAGGTCAAAACAGTTCAAGGATTAAAACCCACCTCACTCCCTATATTAAAAAAAAAATTTTTTCCCCAAGATGTTCACAAACTGAAAAAAAACAAAACATCCTCACCCTCCCCCATATCCCTCCCCCAGTCTGTAAGAAAATATAAAAAAACACACCCCCAGAAAAAGGGGATTAAAAAAAAAATTAATTCCCAAAGGGGGAAAAATTTTAAATTTTACATTTTGGGGAATATAATTATCAAATGATGAAAAAAAAAAAAAAATCAGTAAAGTTAATCACTTTTTAAGGGAGGAACAAAAAACTTTATGACCTTTTTAAAGATGACAGGAATAAAATAGGATTCCATTGGCTTAATAAACCTGGGCCCCCATGCCGCGGGTTTTGATAGCCAAGAAAATCCAACAAAGAAAAGAAAAGGAAGAAAAGATGTTGTTAATTTTTATTGTAAAAACATTAGGGAATTAATTATAAAAGGGTTTATAAAACATTAGTAAACAGCAAAAATAAGATTTTAAAAAAATATTTTCGTTAAAAATCAACGAAAAAAAAAGGATGAACGGGGGGAGGGGGGACAGGCATTTAATCGTAAAAAACTGGCTCTGGTGACTTAGTACAAAATGTAGCCATTCTATGTGTAAAAAAAAAACAAAATTAAAAACAGTAAAAAAAACTGTGGGGCATGGGGAAATGTCGTTACATGCCATGCCTTTGGGAAAAAAAGGGTTAATGATTTATTTCATTATCTTACTTTGTTTTAACAGCTCCACTCTTGTCTAGGCATTATTTATTTTCGGGGCTTAATTTTCTAGTAGCAAAAGGAAAAAAAAAAACTGTAATGTTTCAAGGATGGGGGTAGTCATTTTTGCTATTTCCAGTGGGGGCTGTCCTTGAGTACTTAAACTTTTTTTTATAGCTTTTTGCGGGTCTTTAAAAAAAAAGCTAGTTTTTCTTTATTTTTTTTTTAGGGAAAATTTATAAAACAGTACCCCTGGAAAGGGTTTAATGAATATAGTGAAGTCAAAAATGTAAAAACTAATTCATGAATTGAGCATTTACGGCATCCTAATCGTGTATCCCAAAAAATGTTAATATAAACTTTCATAAAAAACTTGTAAAAAAAACAAAAGCCCAAAAGTGTTGAAAAGTTTGGAAAACCGGGGAAATGGAAAAATGCTAGGGGCTAGCTCCACACCAGGGTTTTCCACCATGGCAAAAAAAGAGGGATTCTCTGCATTTTATCAAAAGAAATGTATTGCTTTATTTTTTCTTTAATCTTTTCTTTTATTGTTTTCTCATCTATTTTTTTATATTTCTTAATCGGGGAGTAATTTCCAAGTTTTTATTTTTTGGAAATTCTTTATTTCAAAAAATATTAAAAAAATTATTCATGGGGGGACATAAGAAAAAAAATAAAATTTGTAATCGGGTCTGGAAAAAACTATAAAAATCCCCACCACCATGACCATCAAATTTTCGGGGGAGATGACTTTTTTATCTGGAATTTATTTGGTAAACCATATTGTAATGGGGATCCCGGGTTGGGGAAAATCTGTCAAAAAAACAGTTACATGAAAAATATGAAAAAATTACGGGAAAAAAAATGGAGTTTAAAATGTAGTTGTTTTGTAAAGAAAAAAAGATATTTCCATTAAAAAAAAAAATTAGTCTGTCAAACTGGAAAAAAAAAAAAAAAAAAAAACCCAATCAGAAAATCATAAAGGTTCCAATGGGGTGGGAGGCCCCCTCTGTAGGACTGTTACCTTTGCAACTATCATCATCAGCATCAAAAAAATCACCCATCAACATCCAGCAATCAGCATCAAACATAAAATATTTCATCTTTATTATTTGTATTTGAATCTGTATCTTTGGGTTTGTTTGCTATTGTTATTTTCTTTTATCAGGGTTTAAAAAAGGGTTGGGGGACATTTTTTATCCCCTTTTTTATTTATTTAGTTTTATTGTTTTTAAAATTGTTGGACTTTCATAATCATATCCATATTTTTTTTCTCTCTCTATTGTAAACTTTATTTTTTATTGTTTCTTATTTTTGGGGCATTGTTGTTACAATTAACGGGTCCCATGACAAGGGGGAACAACTTTAAGGGGAAAAACATAATGTTAATTAGTGTTTAAATCATGATAATAATTATTATTTTGGGGGCCCTTCACTATTACATCCAGTTATATCACCATCCATCAAAATCATTTCATTTTACTATCATTGTTATTGAAGTTAAACCAGTTATTTTAGAGATTCGATTCAAGGGTTTATAAAACCTTTTCCCAAAAAGGCCAATTTCCTACATTTTTTCAGAAAAGGGAAAAAATGATCTTTAACCTGATTGCTTACCAAAAAAAGATTTTATTGGCTATTGATGTAATTAAAAAACCATGTGAGGGTGGGCATGTAGGGATATTTTTTATTGTATTTACTGTATTTGCCAAAATCCCCATGGGTTATTTGCAAAAATTTTTTTAGGAGAGGA
>NW_023658668.1:10000-23368 GCF_015228065.2 Penaeus monodon | reverse complement strand
TCTACAATGCAAACTGGAAAATGTTCAGCTTTTCCCATATGCATAACTCTGTTGCACGCCAATACAGTGCATTCTCTTCTGAATAAAAAGACAGGTGTAAAACATCGATTAGAGATCCTCTGTTTATGATGAATATAAGAAAAAGATGAATTAGACACGAAGGTGGGACTAGCTTTTCAGTAATTTACTCCCCTTCCAAAAATGATCTATAGTTACCTCCCTACAAGTATATATGAAGAATAAAGGAAACTAGGCAACGGACTACACTAAGTTGGCTACTATAGTGTCATTCATCTAGCAAATATGTTTTTTGGCTCTACCAGAAGGGAAAAATATTGTAAAAAGACAACAAATAACCGTGTCGGACGGGAAATAATCCAACTAAACTTTACTTCTCGATTTCCTGCCATGGTCTTTCTCACCAGTCTACAAACATGCTATAGAGACGGGGCAGGATAAGTTGCTATCTTTAAGCCGGACTACGGCGATTGTTGATGATTGTAGTTTCATTTATCTAGCAAATATGTTTTTTTGTCCCTACAAGAACGGAAAAAATAGTATAAAAGGACACAAAATAAACCTTGCCAAACGGGTATAAATTCAACCAAACTTTACTCTCGATTTTCCCCGTCATTGCCTTTCTACAAATATGCAGGCGAGGGCGGCGAGGGCGGCGGAGGGCGGTGGAGGCGACAGGGGAGGGGCTTCTTATAAAAGTTCTTTGTTATCAAGAAAAATATAATACAGGGAGAAATATTCTCTGACGACGAAGAAGACGCTGATAACGTAGGCAGTTTACATGCTGAATGATTATAATGTAACCGCCAAGTAAAAGTTTTGTTAACAGGCATTGCGAGGGTGCCATTGGGCGGTCGCCACTTTAGTGTGAAAATGTACAGCATCTCAGACGTATGTACTTGTCGCGCTGGAACAATGTAATTGGAGGATTGGGTATATTTCTTCTTAATAACAAGGTTAGATGGTGCTTTTATGCAAAAAAGACACTATATTGATACCATTGGTAAGCATTATTTGTCCATTTAAGATAAAAATTACACTTTTACATAAGGAAATTTGGTAAATTATAGCACTGTAATGACTCGGATGCGGTTGCTAGTATTTATAAGACTCTATCAGGAATCTGAATGCTCCTTCCGGACAGAGGGACATGCCCCGCAAAAGACAGCAAATCGTGCCTGTTACCGTTCGTATTTCTGTCTGCGAAGGGGAAAAATAATAATTGCGAGGGGAAAAAGCGAAGAAGCAAAAACTGAATGAATGATGGAATTCTTAAAATTCGGACAAATTAGCGTGGGCCAAATGTTTGTACTATGACGATTTGTGTATTGTCATACGAGTAATTATCTATTTTATAATACTAATGAAAGAAAATATACTGTTTTCTTTTTATCAATTTTATGTTTCTTCGCAAGGAACATCATCCAAGCTTGATATGGCTATAAAGCATCACCCAATTCTAAGTCAATCAATGTCAATACAATTTAAGTGTGGTGTGAAGTTATTTTCTAGCTCCAATTATGATATAATCACCATTTTTCATCCTCCCCGGTAAATACAGCATTGCGCTTAGTCGAGGTGAGGAGGAGCAGATTTAGGAGGAAGGGTGTTGAGGCCTCGCCAACAAGATATGGAGTTGATAGGGAGAACCGACCGTGAGCTATCGGAACGACTCGGGGTGGTGACGAACGATGTGCTCGAAGATCAAAACCGAGGCGAGCATTTGACAACTCTCTAGTTCTAGAACATGGGTGTTTTTTTACTTGGTTCAAATGATTGAAGGGGTGGCGATTTCCATGGTTAGGATATTCATTAAGGTATGCGGTTCTTCACGAAAGGAGCAAGAAAGTACTTCCATGGTGTCGCTCATGGTTTCGGACTCTTCCATCCCTTAGCACGTCCATTAAAATGGTTTTAGTATGCCGGTGAAGGTCAATTATCTCTGACAGCAGGGTATTCCTGAACCTGTCTGGATATTGCCTGGAGCATTGTCAGAGTTTCCCCCCCCCCTTCTCTCCCTCCCCGAGTTTGGAAGGCATCTTTAGATAATAAGACTGTTGTTAAAGATCGATAGCAGTGCTATAACATTTTAATCCCTTACCATTTTATATTTCCCAAGTCTGAAAAAAACTGCTCTGGTCATATAAACATATACTTCAACACCCGTGTATTTGAAAAAAAGGGCATTTTGCTTTCTCCTAAGTATGAAAAGAAGCTTTTCCTCCCTTATATGAGGTAATGCGAATATTTTTCTCCTAAACGAATGCTTTTTTACTTGTTCATTTTAGAAAATATTGCTCGGTGATTGCGGCTTGTTCCCCTTTAGGACTGTGATTTTCACCCTTCTCTATAATTACCTCCTCGATGTATGTTGCTCGTCAGATACCCCTTTACTGCAATGTAAAACAAGAATATCTAATGTAGACACACAACAGCAAGGGCACCTTTATTTATTTATTTTTTTTTTTTTTTTTTTTTTTTTTGCAAAGAACGTTTTGATTAAGAAATATAATATATAGTTGTTGATAACTCGGTTTAAGAAAAAAAAAAAAAAACCCGCATCAGTTGGAAAAAAACATGCTGCCTGCTAAGATCTATCACATCACGGTCGTGGCCATGTTATATTTTTACTCCTCTGTAAAAGTTGCCCTATGGTAAAAATCTCTGTTTTAGGCTAATTTGTGTGGTCTTTCTCCAATATGCGAACAATTATAAAAAGCTTTATAAACATGGGGAGTTATATTATTTTACCCTCTTTTTTCATATTTCATAAAAGTTCTTGGTTTGATAAAGAGTCAATTGCTAAAAGGGGAAAATGTGGTTAACAATTAATCAAAGCCTTCTTTTTGATTCTTGAAGATAGAAATAGTTTGCATGTGTCTTTAAACAGTTTTCGTCAAAG
Organism: Penaeus monodon; assembly: GCF_015228065.2. Classification (NCBI taxonomy): domain Eukaryota; kingdom Metazoa; phylum Arthropoda; class Malacostraca; order Decapoda; family Penaeidae; genus Penaeus; species Penaeus monodon. Next base: position 20,448 of record NW_023658668.1, on the reverse strand, counting down.
CAGACAACTAGTGGCAATAGTGAAAATTATAGGTGAAGGACGTTTTCTTATTTGCATGCTGTATATTAAGTTCTTCAGAAAAAGTGGAAGAGGTCGAGAAGCAAGTTTTTATTCAGTGTAGACTTAAAAGATATTTTCTCTCTTTGTAAAAGATTTAAGAAAATATCTGTATGTATTACTTAATAAGTGGTGTCTGAATGTACGTTTCCCGAATGAAGTAAAATCACCATAGTCCGGCGGTGAGGTATGGATCGTCTTCTTAAGAAACAAATATCTAGCTCATCTCTTGCTGCATATTTGTAGAAAGGCAATGACGGGGAAATCGAGAAGTAAAGTTTGGTTGAATCTATACCCTTGGCAGGTTATTTGTCGTCCTTTTATAATATTTTTCCCGTTCTTGTAGGAGACAAAAAAACAAATTGTTAGTAAATGAAACTACAATCCATCAACAATCGCCGTAGTCCGGCTTAAAGATAGCAATTATCTAGCCCCGTCTCTTATAGAATGTTTGTTCGATGGTGAGAAAGACCATGGCAGGGGAAATCGAGAAGTAACAAGTTTAGTTGGATTATTTCCCGTACGACAAGGTATTTGTGTCTTTTTACAATATTGTTCCCGTTCCTGTAGGGACAAACAAATATTTGCTAGATGAATGAAAACTATAGTAGCCAACATTAGTGGTTACCGGTTGCATAGTTCCTTTTTCTTCATATATACTTGTAGGGAGGTTACTATAGACAATTTTGGGAAGGGGAGTAAATTACTGAAAAAGCTAGTCCACCTCTGTTTCTAATTCACGCTATTTCTTATATCATGCATACAAAGAGGATCTCTAATCGATGTTTACCCGGGTCTTTTATATCAAAAGAGAAAGGCACTGTATTGGCTGTGCAAGAGTTATGCATATGGGAAAGTGACCATATTTCCTAGTTTGCATGGTAGATTGTACAAAATGAGAGCTGACGGGAACATTTTAGGAAATATACCGCATGCCACTTGAGGGTTATTAGCAAAACATAACTGTTCAGCACGTGGGACAGGTGGTGGTCCTAGTGGTAGATACTAACAAGTTCAGACGGAAATAGGATGGGGAACACGTCTTTGGTCTCGCGCAGAGCGTTGAAAACCCTATTAATACTCTATAAATAGAATAAAACCGGCGACCTTTTCAACCTGATTAGGTAATTAAATGCTGTATAAGCCTGAAATTTTCAAAAAAAACGTATGAGATAGGGGTTAATCGCCATTACATTTACACAGAAAATTTACGCTGTTATTTTTATTTTCTTTGTATTAATCGCCTGTTCGGATGTGTGTTTGTGAAAGGTCATAATAAAGACATGAGTACAACAAGAGTTTCATTGATCCGTGGAGTTGAATTGTATTTTTATCTAGAAAGATGCCTTTGGGAATGTAAGATAGATAGCTTATCAATCGTTCCCGCGAAGTTAAGAAATTCTATGTTATTTCTTATTAGGGTGGCACTGTTGTATAAGCCGCAATTTTCAAAGGTGCGTAAATTGTCGTTATCGCATTTACATTTACACAAAAAATATATGACTGTTATTTTATCTTATTTGGTTATCACCTGTTAGGACGCGTGTTTGTTAAGCTTGAAAGTCATATTAAAGGCCATGTTGGGGTACAACAAGAGTTTCATGATCCTTTTCATGAATTGTATTTTTATATGAAGATGCCTTTGGGATTGTAAGAACGACGAGTATAATATGTTAAAAGAAGAGAGTGAGTTCGCAAGTTTAGCCAATCGTTCCGCGAAGTTAAGAAATTTATGTGAGATATTCTTATTAGAGTTGCATCTTTGTTTATATATGCATTGGTAACATTGTAAAGATATTGATTATGGTCTTTTCAAGATTTTATTTTTTATATATAATATATGCATATGGAGTGAGACCAATGGATAGTGCATATGCATAATTTGTCTATATTTACGTAATGCCGAACATTGTCATCTAGTAAAGGGTTAAATGGAATTTCCTTTTCTTGGTTGGTTTACCTCAAGACGAGAGTGGACACCTGCATCATATTATCATCCTCATATATGAAATTCGGGGCGATATGATTTGTATTTGTGCTGTTTGTTGTACTAAAAGCATATTTGAAGACCTTGATAGGGTTATTGATTATGACAGTTTTCATTCATTAGGAGGGTGGTTCACCGTCTGTAAACAGGGGCAATTCTCGATCCGGGGTACAAGTTCAACCACGATGAATATTGGGGGACGGGTGCTGTGGAGGGGAGTAGGGGTGGTGAGGAGGTGGGGTCATCAGTGACACATGGCATCGGGTTTGGATTATGATTGCATCATTCATTAGGAGGGTGTCACTCGCACTTCAGTGCAGGACGTATTATCTCCTTAAGTAAGAACTTGTGATTTGTTGTTTGATACTTTTCTGACTATGATTGCTTTGCGTATGGAAGGAAGTGGGGCAGGGGTTGTAGGAAGGGGAAGGAGGGTTGGTTTGGAGAGGAGGAGGGGAGGGTGAGAGGAACCCTTTAGGTGTGTGTGTTAGACATCATGAGGGGACATTTATGGATTATGATTAATTAGGAGGGATGATCATTCGTCATGTAAACAGGGTCAATTCTCCGATCCAGTACAAGTTTAAACATGGTGAATATTGCGGGTGTGGTGGTGGGAGGGTATGGAAGAGGGGGTGGTGGTGGTGGTGGTGGTGTGTGTGTGTGTGTGTGTGTGTGTGTGGGTGTGTGTGGGTGTTGTGTGTGTGTGGTGTGAGTGTAGTGTGTGGATCATGTGTGTGTGTGTCGTGTGTGTGCGAGCACATTGTCTAGTGTTTATACAATCAAAAATAAAAGCATATATGTATCAACGAGTTTTTATAATCCCTTACACTTAATTTGTATTCTTATCTCTGGTACAGTGAGAGAGGAGCAGAACTTATCGGTCATTAGCAGACCTGTGTGACCTATTTATTATGATTTTGACAATTTCAGTCATTAAGGAGAGGACGGTTTCCTCGTCTGTGACAGATTAATTATCGATCTCGGTACCCAAGTTTAAACATGGTGAAATATTGCGGTGTGGAGGGAGGAGCCCGCGGTGAGCATCTGATAGCGCCTGCCTACGGGTAATGATTTCGGTTACGGTATTGGTCATCTTTCTGTTATGATACACTTATTTGGACTGTAAGGTATGTTAGTTAGCCGCGTTACGCTACCGTCTGGTGGTTACATCATGATTATTAAACCTGCTTCACTCTCGATAAGGTTGGTGATTACGCGGGTGATCATTTGAAAAAAAAAATTTCTATGTCAACCTGCATTGGAGGAGATTTTTTTTTTTTCCCTCGTCTGAACATCACTGACTAGAGTAATGATTTCGGATACGGATATTGATTAGTTAATCACATTCGTGGTCATCTTTCTGTTATGATGCACCATTTTCAAAACCGCAAGTGTGAGCGTAGCCATCGTTACGCTATGGGCTAGTGGTTGCCCGTGATCATTATCTGCTTTCACTCTCGACAAGGTTGTGTGGTTACACTGTGATCATTAATCTGTGTCACTGTCACCTACATTGGAGGGGATACTCATCTGTAGTATATATTTGTTTCATTATTGCTTCTGATGATGCGTCCAGTACGAACATAAAATGCACATGTGAAAGTAGGTTAACGATTTCCGGGTATTGATTATGTGTGTTGTGGAACATTGGTTGCGGTTTGCGGTTCGTCAAGGTCATGATTACGTCACGGTCACTGACCTACTTTCACATTCATGTACGTACATGAAGGTGTTCCTATTTTGTCCACCTACATTATTTCCTGCTTTCCACTCTCGGTAAGGTTGTGTGGTTACGCTGTGACGTTGGACTATGTCACGGTCACCTGCCACTGGAGGGGGTACTCATCTGTAGTATATCATTTGTTTTCATTATTTCGCTTATGATTGCGTCATTTTACGACATAAAATGCATATGTGAAAGTGGTTAATGATTTCCGGGTATTGATTAGTTGTTGTGGAACATTGGTGGCGGTTTGCGGTTTGTGGTTTCGTCTAAGGTCAAGGATTACGTCACGGTCACTGGCCTACTTCACATTCATGTATTTTCGACGTATGTGAAGGTTTCGATTTTGTCCCCTATACACACTACTTATATATAATATATATATAGTGAGAGTCAAACTGACAAAACATGTCCAGGGAAACAGAAAGGAACGGATTAGGAAGTAACAGAGAGATCGTTACAAGAATGATATACAGTCAAATGGCAAAAAGTGAAAATATATTGAATTACATTAGACACCACACGCACATGCGCACACCAAGCGCACGCACACGCAAACACACACACCCACACACACACACACACACACACACACACACACACACACACATACACACAAAACTCGCCATACACACACACATATGTGTGTTTTACCTTTATTTGAAGAATCAATGTTACATGAATTTAAAAACTGTTCACATTTCGCTTGAAAAACAATAGCAATAGTATGTATTAATAAAAATAAATAAATAAATAAATAAATATCAAGTTATGCATAATGCAGCTATTATACATAGAGGGACAGATAGGAGAGCACCTAATCATGAAATACACGGTAAAGTTGGAAATCCTTTATTATATCACATTCATACTGGCACGTATGTAAGAATAAAATAAATGACTATTTTTCCACGCAGCTTGAAATTATCGGGCAATTTAATGATTCAATTATCTCAGACAGTAATGACTCAGTTATTCGGCAGAAGAGATAATCCACGTGGAGGAATGCGATGTGTTAATCTTTATATATGTATAATTATGGTATTTCAGATATTCAAAATAAAATCGTATTAGCAAAATCTTTCTCTACATTTGTAGATATAAGACATTGCCTCCTCTTTAAAAAATAGGAAAAACGTATGGACCGTACTATGAAATCAAATGAATACATAATTAGGCATTTTTTCTAAAGTACGTAGAAGAAAACTGTAATATATATCAATGATGTAATTAAAAATAGGAGATGCACAAGAAAGTTCGGAGTGTCTGCCTATGGACAGAATGGTTCATCAAAGACAAAAAAATAATAACACCCAGGGAAAATATATTATCATATGGTAAACCACTTTTTTTAAAAATCGTGTTGGGATGCATTATTTCAGAAAAAGGTGGAAAACGTACATTATACATAGCAATAAAACTATAACAAACTCCTTTGTTTTGATAATGCAAAAGACAGACAAATCACAATTTTGGTAGTGCGGAAATTAAATTACTGATATGATTGATGATTTGCGAGTAACGAACGAATCCTTGACAACATACTATCAATGAATTAGTTCATAGTTTATACCAGCGGTTCCTCAAGTAGGAGGTATCGCTTCCGGGGGGGGGGGTATGGTCCAAGAAGGCGTGAGGAAATCAGTCCAGAGTAGTATTGGAAAGGTTAAAGATGGTCAAAGGAGCGATGATGAATGGGTTACGGTGGGATTAAGCAAGAGGATTATATCAAGTGAGAGATATGTAAGCGTCTGAGGAAGGAGAACAGGTTGTCAAAGCAGAAGTGTGGGATTCCTTAAGGATGTCTGACAGGTTGGGAGGTCGGTGAATTTTAGGATAGGCGAGGGAAGGCAAAGGTACGGACTGCAGTAAAGCGTGGACAGGACGACAGAATGTGTGGAAATGAAAGAGCAAAATCCGGTTGTCAGTCTGGGTTGCCAGAGACCAGGGCATTATTATGACCAAAGACCAAGCTACCCTGAATTTCCTGCAAGAAACCAAGGAGCTTAAAGATGGGAGGAAAATGTGTCTCTCGCCACTGAATCCCAATGATAAGAGAATCAAGATGGTGCTACTTGGCTTCTCACTTTCATATGATGTTGGATCTGATCACATCACCCCCACAGGTTATGGAGGCTCCCCGAATGTTGTAAAGGAAGACCCCAATCGGGCAAGTTCGGGTGACCCTGAAAGGAGCTCCAGTCACTACCCTTGATCTGGGTACCTGGGCACCTTCAACCTTAGAACTTATGTGCCTGAGCCACTTCGCTGCTTTAAGTGCCAAAAGATACGGTCACCACCAGGCTAGCTGCAAAGCCAAGCCTAAATGTGGTGTCACAACACCGAGGGGTGCCTTAAGGCACACAAGGAAGGCCAAAGAGATAAAAGAGCCAAATATCCCAACTGTGCTAAGAGACCAAGGCCTAGAGCCTGGCTTGCTCTGCCAGGAAGGAGGCGGCCTCAGGTGACAAGAGGTAGCTAAAACGCGACCAGACTTTGTTCATGCTCCCCCAGGCACTAATGTCTGGGGACAGAACAAAAGAGAAAAGGCTTCCCAACCTCTTAAGAGGAAGGAAGCCCCTCCACAGCCAACACCGGATATCTACAATGAAAAGGAGTTTCCAAAAAAGAAGGTTCAAAAAGCACTGCAGAAGCCTCCCCAAGAGACGATAATCTCCTCTTTGACTAGGAAGATATGACTCTCCTGTTGACTGCTGTAGTCACTGCAGTAGCAACAGATTTGGGCAGGTCGAGTGAGGATGTGGAGAGAGCAGTCACTGTCGCCATGACGGCAATGACCCAAACTGTTTGCAGTCCTGAAAGTAAGGAAGCTGAACAGAGTCAAAGCAGCCCCACCCTCACCCCAGGACGAGACTCCCCTCCCCACTCCAACCCTAGCCATGCCCTCACTGGCACATCTATGACTTCAATACCAAGAATGCCATCCTCCATGCAATAGTGCGATCAAGGAACACTGACAATGTCATGCTTCAGGATACATTAACAGAGGGGACTGTTCGCTTCTCAGGGTATCATGTCTTCATGCTGCCAATCACACTGGCAAAAGAGGCTTGATCACCCTGGTCAGAGCAACAATCCCTTCCTCTGCAACAGCCAATGCACTGCACTGTGGAGAGAATGTTGAATCTTTTGCCATTGAGATTCACATGGCTGGGGGGCCCCTCAAACTGTACATTGAGTACAGCAAGCCAGGGTTTCAGGAGTTTAGAATCAGCTAGGTCTGTGCTACTGCAGCTCAAGACTGAGGAACATAGGGGAGACCTCAATGCACACCTGCCCATCCTGGCTCCCTGCAGGGCACCGGATGCGGCAGGCCATCACATAGCCAATGTGCTTGAGACTTTCCCTGAGATCGCTCTTCTCAATAGCCAAGAGCCAATGCATGTCAGAGGAGGGGTCCTAGACCTCACCTTGGCCACTGCAGCTCTGGTGGAGAGAATTATATGGTATGCCGATGAGACTATCATTAGTGACCACTATGGCACTGTTACTACCCTCATGGATGCTGGTCTAGCCCAAATGCCACAACCAAATCCAAGAGGGAAACAGACAAGGCCAATTGGCAAGCCTTTTGGAATGCCTTGGCCCACTGTCTAAGAAGCAATAAACCCCTACAGAGTGAAAACGTGGAAGTACTTGAACCATAAATCAAACAGCCTCACAGACTATACGAAAAACTCGGCCATTATAAAGACACTTGGTACTTTAATGATGAGATTAAAGAAGTCAACCACAGAGTGGGCATATGCAGAAAACTATTCCAAAGGCATAGAACCCCTGACAACCTAGCAGTCAGGGATGCCAAGGAAACTGCCATAAGAGTTGGGCAGGAAAAGTGGCGGGAATGGTGATAGTCCTTTGACCGCCACCCTTACAGAGCTGTGGCAACAGGTCAGGCTACTAGCCGCTTAGCCCCGAGGTGCACACACCATGACCCTCAATCAGAAGCAAACAAACTAGTGCATGAGTTCTCTGCAAGAACAACAACAGGGAAACCGAAATGAGGGCAAACCAAGAACACCTACAACCAGCAGACTTGCTCATATCAGAGAAAGAGCAACTGAACCTAATAACTCAATTGTTATCTTCTCTCTGACGGAACTAAGAAAAATCTACAGAAACAGCTCTTGCATAGCCCCTAGTTCTGATGGGATCTCGTACCCCATCATCTCCCACCTAGGACTGGCAGGTGAGCTTGCATTCCTGGAATCATCAACAAGTCCTGGGAAACTTCCACTCTTACCCCAGAGCTGGAAGAGGGCTAGACGGCTATCATATTTTCCCATCCCAAAAGTCCTCTTGCTATTCAGGAGACCCTGATCCAGAAGGGAATCAGAGGAAAGCTCCTGGCTTGGAGAGATGAATATTTCAGGAACAGAACAGCCAAAGTCAGATTCCAAGGTCACCTATCACTGCACATGTCCCTAAAAAATGGAATACCACAGGGTGGGGTCCTCAGTCCAACCCTTTTCAACACCCTAATGTCCTGCATCCTCAATATATACCTCCCACTGGGGTGCAAGATCATCTCCCATGCAGATGATTTCACAGTCACCTCAACTGGACTGTACTACCTAAGTAGAGCCCAGTGCTGTCTGGACCTTGTATCTGAAGAGTGTTGTAGGACAGGACTAAACTCTGTAGTCAAATCCAAAGCCATGGCTCTGAGACGAAGTGTTAAAGGCACAAATCTGAGAATCCAGGGAATGGACTTAGAGTGGGTCCAGGTCTTCCAATACCTTGAGGTAAGGATTGACCAGACCCTCCCCTTCCATAAGGAGGTCCTGTACTTGGTTGACCGAACCGAACTGTCTGTCATGAGAGCAGTGACTGGGAGACACATAAAAGCATTGTGAACTATGCTTCTGTCTCCCTCATTGCCACAAAGCCAAGATTAAGAGAAAAATTGAGACAGTTCAAAATGAAGGATCATACTGGGTGCCCCAAAGTGGACGAAGGTCCTCAACCTCCTCATGGAGGCAAACCTTCTCCCCCTGGAATCACGAATTGATCTAATGGCAGCTCAGTTTTCCCTTTCAGAGGTCATCCAGGCACCCAGGAACACAAACATAAGACAAAAAATACTCAGATGCCTAGAACAAGACTACAAGCTGTTTGTAAAAACTGGCTGTCTCACACAGCCAGGGTGTTGATACACTATCATCTCAAAGAACAACTATTTACCAAGAGCATGGACTTCCCCACCCCGACTTTATTGATGCCCTGCTATGGGCACAAACCTTGATCAAGTTCTCTGTTATGAGCTTGTCAAGGAGAAAGAATCAATACCCCATGCCTAGTCTAAAGGCAGAAGCTGAGAGGGTCATTGCAGTCATCACTACTCCAATTGAACCTACTTCATCAATGGATCAGTCAATCCCTTAAACCACACTGCAGGCGCCGACTTTGAAGCAAGGGATGCCACACAATCCATGAGGTAACGGACAACGCATCCTCGCTACAGGGAGAGGCAGTTGCGATCATGGGAATCCTAACCCACACATTCCTGAGGGAAGGACATGTGGTCATCATACAGACTCCAGGGCAGCCATTGACTGTCTACAGAAAAGCTTATCCAAAGATAGTATCTAAATCCTGATCACTGTGCTTACCATAGCACAGAAGATTCTTGCTCAGGGTAGAAGAATAATCATAAACTGGGTCCCAAGCCACATAGGCACACTGGAACTCTCTGAAGCAATCAGTAGAGGTGCCAAATTCATTCTTCACAGAATCAGACTAGGTTACCATTGTGCATGCTGGTACATTACTTGCAGACCCTGAGACAGGGTCCGCCCACAACAGCGGCCGGGCTGGTAAAGATATTATGCCGCATGCTTACATCATGGTGGCAGGAGCGCCTGCTGGCAATTACGCTACCATGATAAGCATAGTGTCAGAGAATAAAATGAGATGGCCATAACAACATAGGCCGGGCCATATGTATGAAAGGCCTGGGCGAAGCTAGATCTTCGCAAGTCTCAAACAACATCAACATAACATAAGGTGCTTTCTGATGGATAAGTATAGACGAGACATAAAGAGAGTGTGAGGAAGAGACAAAATGGTAATTGGGACTTGGTATAGGATGATGTGTAAGAAAAGTCTCTTAGAAGCAGATAATGGATAGATTATAAGAAGAAAAGATATGATGAAGGTCAGGTCTGTGAAAACGGACACCGCGAATATTCCAATGTAGGGGAGCTTTTGTTTAGTTGATCTTCAAGTGATAACGGTTACAAAGCGTGTTGGAGAATTTGAAGGGGAAGGAGCTAGGGGGTGAGATAAGGAATGAGAGGGGGGAGGTGGTGTAGTATCAGAAGGTGGAGGATCTGGGGAAGGGAATTGTTGTGGCATAAGGGATTCACATGTGTATCTAGATGGGAGTGGAAGGGATGGATGGCGGGTTGATGTAGCTGGAGCTAGGGGATGGAGTGTGTTAAGAGGAAGTAGGAGGAAGGGGTGTAGGAAGAATATGAGTAGGAGGAGGATGGATACTGATGGTCACTTTGAGTGTGGAGGGTGCGGGTGTTGTGGAATTGGAGGGTGGACAAGGATTTCTGTGTCAATTTAGGACTCAAGCAGATAGTTTTGAATATCTTTAAGAGTTTCTGCAATGGAGTTGGTTGGGGAGTTATTAGAAGAGAATGTTTTTTT
>NW_023658667.1:0-23368 GCF_015228065.2 Penaeus monodon | reverse complement strand
TGTGTGTTGTGTGTGGGGTTGTGTGTGTTTTTTGTGTGTGTGTGTGTGTGTGTGGGGTTTTTATATAAAATATATATTTATATATATATATATTATATTAATTATATTTTAAAAGCGGGAGATAAGAAAAATTTAAAGAGAAGGAGAGAGAGAGAGAGAGAGAGAGAGAGGAGGAATGCGAGAAAATAGAGAGTGAAAGAGAGAGAGAGGATGATAAAATAACGAAATATTATGCATTTACACTACACACTGTGTTTGTGAGTTCTCGCGTTAATGTGGAATGCGGAAAACCATGTACCCATACGCAAACAAATACTCACCACGTAAATATCTGTGAACAAACTACGAGATTGTACACTTTTTATTTTGGGAGGCTTATGTATTAGTGTATTTGTTTTTTGTTGTTGCTGTTTGCTTGTCTTATTTATGTAAAAAGTAAAGTAAAGTGTCACTCATTACATCAGCAGCCATCCCCCTCCGTAGGTTTCCACCTCTCCCATTCCTTTATTATACTAAAAAATTCCCTTTTGGTTGTCCCCAGGTGGATGATTATTCATCAGTTAGAAAAATAACCCAAATCTAAGTTTTCGTTTTTTTGGTTGTGTTTTTTTAAGTATATAAACAATTTTTAAAAAAATATACAAAAAAAAAAAAAAAAAAAAAAAAAAAATACTATTTTATAGTATATATATTTTTTTATATATCATTATATATATATATATATTATATATATAATATATATATATATATGATAGTATATTATATTTTTGTGGTTTTTTTTGTGTTGTTTTGTGTGTGTGTATAGATTTAAAATATATATATATATATATATATTTTAAAATATATATATATATATATATTAATAATATATATATATTATATATATATATAAAATAATATATATCATAACAAAAAAAAATATAAAACAACACAAAAAAAACCACAACTTTTTTTTTTTTATTTGTTTTTAATATTATATATTTTTTTTATATATTTATTTTTTTTTTTTTTTTTTTTTTGGGGGGGGGGGGGATTTTTATTTATTTATGTGTGTGTGTGTGTGTGTGTGTTTGTTGGTTTTTTAATATAATAATATATATAATATATATATTAATATATTATATATTTTATATATATATTATTTTTAAATTTTTGTTGTGTGTGTGTGGGGTGTGTGTTTTTTTTTTTTTTTTTGTGTGTGGTGTTGTATGTGTTGTGTGTGTGTGTGTGTGTTGTTGGGTGTGTGTGTGTGTGGGGGTGTGTGTGCCTGTGTGTGTGTGTGTGTGTGTCTGTGTATGTGTTTGTGTTATATTCGAATCAAGATACCATATCAAAAAAAAAAATCTCGACTCGCTGGTGGCTGCGAGCTACAAGGTTGAAAATCGCTGAATCCACAATAAAGACTATGTGATACGTAATTATATTGTCACAGGTTAGCAATGTATAAAATGCGAATGAAAAATCGACACTGATAATTGCATTCGTGATGGGATATAACAGGAGTGGTATGTCTAATTACAGACAATAGCCAGTTGAGGATAAAAGGGTTAATTGATTTTGTAAAATGTCAGTTTTGGTGGGAGGTTTAGGGAATTAAATGAAAAAAAAAAAAAAGGGGAAAAACCAAAAAAAGGGGAAAAAATTTTTGGAAATTAAGGCCCCTGCCCCCCATTCCCTGGGTTTTTTCCCCCTTTGGGTTTTTTGCCTTTTTCTTCTCTCTGCGCCCTCTTCTCCTTCTTTTCTTCTCTCTCTCTCTCCTCTCTTCTCTCTCTCCTCGCTCGCTCCTTTTTTCCTTTCCTTTGTTTTTTTCTTCTTTTCATTTTCTTCTCTCTCTTTCTTTCCCCTCTCTCCTTTCTCTCTCTCTCTTTCTCTCTCTCCTCTCTCTTCTCTCTCTCTCTCTCTCACTCTCTCTCTCTCTCTTTCTCTCTCTCCTCTCTCTTCCTCTCTCTCTCTCCCCCTTTTCCTCTCTCTCTCCTCTCTCTCTCTCCTCTTCTCTCTCTCTCTCCTTTTCTCTCTTCCTCGCTCTCCCTCTGTTTTTTTCCATATTTCTTTAATTGTTTAAAATTCTCCTTTTTCCCCCTTTAAAAGGTTCCTTTCTTCCTTTTCCCCTCTCTCTCTCTCTTCCCCTCTCTCTCCCCTCTTCTACTCTCTCCTTCTTCTCTCTTTTCTCTCTCTCTTTTCCTCTCTCTCTCCCCGGCTCGTCTCTGTTTTTTTTCTTTCTTTTTCATTTTTTTCATTGTTTCTTTTCTTCTCTCTCTTCTCCCCTCTCTCTCCCCCCTCTCTCTCTTCTCGCTCGCTCGCTCTCTTTTTTTTTTTCATTTTTTCTTTCATTATAAATTTTTTCATCTCCTTCTCTCTCCCTCTCTCTCCCCTTTTCTCTCTTCTTCCGTCCCCTCTTTTCCTTCTCTCTTTTTCTCTCTTTCTCTCTCTCTTTTTTCTCTCTCTCTGTATATTATCTACTTTATCAAAGCCCCCCTCCACTCTAAAAATAATAAAAAAAATGACATAAAAAAACGAAAAAAAAACTCCCTTCAGGTTTATAAGAATCTACCCCAATAAAAAACCCCAAAAAGATTGATTGAAAAAAGTCGACATTAAATGGTGAAAATTCATGTAAATTAAATTTTTCCTGCGGAGGGGCCCTGAAACAGCGGACCCAAATAAAAAAAATTTGTGACGTGCGCTAAAAAAAAATTTTTGGGTCTGGAAAACTGAAATTTCCTTGCCCCTCTCCCGAATATTTAAAGGAAAGCTTTTGGGCGGTATTATATTTTTAAGCTTAATCATCATCCACTGACTATCGAAATTTGGCATGGCAGACAAATCGGATTGGGGGGGTTGATTTTTGGGCGAACTCTACGAAAAAATTAGGGAAACTCCAATTATCATTCGGGAAAGGGGACCGAGTTTTACGAGTCAAAAACAAACGAAAAATTTAAATCTTCTCCTTTTTTTTTTAAAAGATTTCTTTCTTTTTTTTTATACAACTTTTTTCCTTGTGATGACTTTCGTTTTTAGACAAAGATGGAGGAGGGAGGTAAAGGAGAAGAGGGGGGGGGGGGGGGGGAGGGGAAAGAGAGAGAGAGAGAGAAGAAAAGGGGAAAGAGCGAGAGAGAGAAAAAGGGGAAGAGAGAGAGAGGGGAGAGAGAGGAGGAGAGAGAGAGAAAAGAGAGAGAAGAGAGGGGAGGGGAGAGAGGGGGAAGGGGAGAGAGAGGGGGGGGAGGGGGGGGGGGGGGAGAGAGAGAGAGAGGGGGCCCAATTTGCCCGGGCCCAGCCCGTAGGGGGGAAAAAGAGAGAGGAAGGGAAAAGGGGGAAGAGAGGGGGAAGATTTGGGGTTGACGAAAGACACTGGAACAGAGAAAAAAAAAAGAAAAAGGAAATGAGGGGGAAAAAGGGAGAAGAGGAGGGGAAAAAAAAAAGAAAAAAGGAAGGAATGAAATAAAAGGTGAAAAGAGAAAAAAAAGTGGGGGACAAAGAAAAAAAGAGGGGGGTAGGAAGAAAAAAAAGAGGGGGGGGAAACATAGCTATCATCTATTTTATAGGGTATGTGTGAAATGTGTGTGTGGGGCGAAAAACATATAATACACATACACAAAAACACACACACACACAACACAAAACCCACAACACACCCCACAAAACACAAAACCACACACACCCCACAAAACCAAACAAAAAATATATATATATATATAATATATAAATATATTATATATATTTTAAAAATATATATATATATGTTTTTAATATTTTAAATATATATATTATATATATATATTATATATATTTATTAATTTTAAAAAACCACCAAACACACACACCACACACACACATAAAATATATTTTTTAATAAAATTTAATAATATTTTAAAATATTATATATATATATATTTTATATATTTTTTTTGTGTGTGTGTTTTTGTTTGTATTTATTTTAAAATATTTTATATATATATTTTATTATATATATTTTTAATATTAAAATATTATATATAATATATATATTATATAAAATTTTATATATATATATATAAAATATATATATATGTTTTTGGTGTGGGGGGTTTTTTGGTGTTGTGTGTTTTTTGTGTGTGTGTGTGTGTGTGTGTGTGTGTGTGTGTGTGGGGGGCGGGCGTGTGTGGGTTTATGGTGTTGTTTTAATGTGTGTGTGTGTGGGTGTGTGTGTGTAAAACTATTATATAATATATTTTTTTAAATTTTTAAAAAAAAAATTATTTAAAATATATATATTTTATATTAATATTTTATAAAAACACACACATATATACTTTAAAATTTTTAAAATATATTATTTATATCTAATTTTAATATATTTTAAATATATTATATATTAGGGGGACTTTATGCTTCTTCTTTTTTTATGCAGATTAAAAATTTTTCCTGGGGTATTTATTAAAATCTAATACATTCCCCCCTTTTGTTAGGTAAAAAAAATTACCCCCCCCAAAAAAGTAAAAAAAGAAAAATATGGGTTTTAAAAAAAAAAAAAAAAAAAAAGGGAAATATGGGAAAAAAGTTGAAAATGGGACCCTTTTTTGGGGTTGCATTTCAAAGATTTTTTTACGATTTCCTTCCCCCCTTGGGGTTTACCTTTGGTTTTTTTATTTCGGGGGACGATTAGAACACGGTGGTTTAAAAGATAAGTAAAAAAATTAAAAAAAAAAATGAAAATAATTTTGATAATTTTTCAAAATAAATCCCAAATAAAAAATGATGATTTTGAGGAAAGTAATGGGGGTTTTTTTGAAAATGATAATGAAAATGATAATGTAGTTATGAAGGTAATAAAATAAAAATGCTGTGAAAATAAGGGGGATATAGTAAAAAATGAAAAAAAGGGGTGTAAATAAAAAAAATAAAGAAGGACGATGATGGGGATGACAAGGTTTGATGATGATGAATTAAAAATAATTTTCTAAAAAGATATTATGATAATAGAAATAATAATAGATTAAGAACGAAGAAAAAAAATGATGTAATAAGACAATAAAAAGGATGATGATGATAAAAAGGGACCGGGAATTATTATTATCATCTTTCGTTTTTCCATCATTATCACTAATTTTTTTTAAACACTGAAAATCTTTGTCTTTAAATTTTCATTATCAAAATAAATTATTTTTTAGTTTTATTTTTAGTAACATTAATGTTTTTTTTCATCGTCCCCTTCATTTTTAAAGTATTAGTAGTATCATTGGGTTTTTTTTATATCATTATTATTATAACGGGGGTATATTAATGGGGGTCTTTAATTTTTCATTACTTTACCATTAAAATTACCCATTATTATTTTTTTTTTAATTTTTAAATTATTATTATTATTATTATTATTATTTTATTATTATTTTTATTACCTTTAGTAGAAAGCAGTAATAGCTTAAAATTTATTGGGATTATCCCTTTTGAAAAAGCAGGGTAAAAAACTATCATTTTTAATATCCCTTATTATATTATTATTTTTCCCTTATTATTATTATTATTAAAATTTTTATTATTATTTTTATTAATATTATTATTATTATGGGGTTTTTAATTATCATTAATTTTTTATTATGTAAAATTTACATTTTGGGGGGGGTTAAATTTTTAAATTTTAAATAAAAAAAATTTTTCCCCTTATCAAATTTACAAATTTTTATCATTTTTAAATTACATTTTTCATCAAAAATATCATTAAACCCAATTATCAATATTATTATTTGTTTTTGGGTTATTGTTGTTTTTTCTTTTTTTTTCATTTTATTATAACATCATTATTTTGTTTTTTTAATTGCTTTTAAAAACAATAAAAAAAAAAAACATTATCATTAAACGGGGGCTTTAATATTAAAATCAAATAACTATTTTTTAATTTATTTTTATCACCTTAAATCATTGTCAATTTTATTTTTCCTTTATTTAAATCATTTTATTTTTTAAATTTTTATTATTATTTTATTAAAATTATTTTACATATCTTTAAATTATCTTATTTTTTTAATAATTTTTTTATTATTATTATTAGTTTATTTTTTTACTATTTTTCCTAAACATAAAATTTTATTATTATTATTTTTAATTATATTTTTTTTTTATTTTTAATTTTATTATTATTTTTATTTTTACCCTTTTATTATTTTTTGCTGGTGTTTTTGGTTTTATTATTATCATTATTTTTTTTAAATTATTATTATTATCATTAAAAATTATTATTCCCTTTATAAAATATTATTTTTATTATTATTTTTTATTTTTATTTTTTTATTATTATTATTACATTTTTATCATTATCATTATAAACCATCTTTTCAGACATCATCTTTAGTATTCTTGTTATTTTTAAATTATCCTCATCATTAAAAACTCAGATTTACCCTTAAATTCATTTACTAGAGTAAAAGTGTAGTAGTAGTAGTATCATTGTAATTATTGTTATTATTATCATTTAAATTTTGTCATTATTACAGTAATTTTGATGTCTTTAAAATCTTTATTATTATCATTACCATTATTAATATCTCATCATTACCATTTTGGCAGTAGTTTGCATTAGTATTTAAAATCCCTATCATTATCATTACCAACGGGACTTAGGATTATTTTTTATTATTATTACTAAAAAAATTATTATTTTTAAACTAAAATTTAAATTATTTTTTATTTTATTTTTTATTATTTTTAATTTTATTATTATTAGGGATTATCATTATCATTTTTTATTTTTAAATTATTATTATTTTATTGTTTTATTATTATTTTATTATTTTTATTTTTATCATAAACATCATAATTATTATTATTAATTTTTTTATGATTATTTTAATTATTATTAAAAAAATAATTATCATTTTTTTTTACCCTTCCCTTTAATTAACATTTTTAAATCATTTTAAATACCCATCATCTTTGATATCATCATTATCATTATTGTATTTTTACCCAATCTTTCCCTTATTTAAATTTTTTTAAATTCCCTTTTTATAATTGGAGTGTCTTTTATTATTTTATCATTATTATTATTCATATGATTATTGTTATTATCATTATCATTATTATCATTATCATTATTATCATTAAATCATTATTATTATCATCCTTATTATCATCATAAAAGAATATAATAACATAAAAATTATAACAATAACACTAGTACTAATAACAATAAATGATAATTATAGCAATAATCATCATCATCATCATCATCACTTTCACCCTCCATCTTTTCTTTCATAATTAATAATAATAATAATTTTTTTCTCTCTCTCTCTGTTTTTTTATTTCTGTCTTTTTCCCCCCTAATTTTTTCTGGGGGGGGGGTCTCTATTGTGTTCGCTTTTTTCCTCGGTTTCTCATTCTCTCTCCCCTTTTTTTCCCCCCTTTTCTCATTCATCTCCTTTTTCTCGGTCTTTTCTGCCTTTTCTCTTTTAAAAAATCTTTTCCCCTTTTCTCTCTCTTCTCTCTCTATCTCTCTCCTCTTCTTTTCTCTCTCCTCCTCCTCCCCCTCTCTCTCTCTCTACTTCTTCTATCTCTCTCTCCCCTCTCTCTCTCTCTCTCCCCTTCTTTTTTTCTATTTTTCCCCTCCCCTTTCTCTCTCCCCTTCTCCTCTTTTTCCTTTACTTTTTTGCTTCTTCCCCTCTCCCTCTAAACCTTTTTCCCTCTTCTCACACACACAAAAACCGGGGAAAAAACCCCCCCCCCCCCTCTCTCTCAAACCCTTTTTCTTTTCTCTCTCTCTCCCCTCTCTCTCTCTCTCTTTTCCTCTCCCCTCCCCTCTCTCTCTTTTTCCCCCTCTCTCTCTCTCTCCTTCTTTTCTTTCTACTTTTCCCTCTCCCTCCTCTCTCCCCCTTTTTTTCCTTTTTTTCCCTTTACTTTTGCTTTTTTCCCCCTCTCCCTCTCACTTTTTTTCCCCCTCCAAACACAAAAAAACCCGAAAAACCCCCCCCCCCCTCTCTTTTAACCTCTTTTCCTCTCTCTCTCTCTCCCTCTTTCTTTCTCTCTCTCTCTCTCCCCTCTCTCTCTCTTTTCTTCCTTTCACTCTCTTTTTTTTCCACTTTTCCCTCCTTTCTTTTCCCCCTTCCCCTTTCTTCTTCCTTTTTTCCCTCTCCCCCACCTCTCTCCCTTTCCCCCCCCACACAAAAAACCAAAAAACGGGCCCCCTCTCTCCCCCACCCCCGTGAAATTACCCTTTTTGAAAAAGTGAAGACTCGCCACGCGGGGGAAAAAATTGTCATTCGGGGGCTTAAAATTTTGGACTCGTGACTGGGAAAGCGTAAAACGGTCCCCGGAAGAGCGAGTTCAGGTTAATGGTGAGATTAAAGTGGGGGGGGGGAGGGAGGGGAGGGGGGTGGTTTTAGGGGGAGGGGAGGGGGAGCGAGGGGAGGGAGGGAAAGGGGGGGGGGGAAAACGAGGGGGAGGTGAATGGATTTTGGGGTCAAAAATTTGCTTTGAGGGGGGGGGGGGGGGTCTTTTATTCGAGCAGAGATGCCAGTAAAATTTAATTTTGTACCCCGGTCCTGTGCGGGGGGGAAGTGGGGCTTCCCTCTCTCTTGCTCCCCTGGGGCCCCCCTTTTTGGGCCTCGTATTTCCCCTCCTTCCTCTGTTCCGGGCCCCCTTTTCCTTCTTCCATTTTTCCTCTTCCTCCCCTTTTTTTCCAATCCTTTCATATTTCCCTCATTTCCTCTCCTTTTCCCCTATCCTGTCTTCCTTTTAATCTAACCTTTTTGGGATCTATCTCACCCCCTTCGCAACCCCTTTTTCTCCACCCCCTCCCCTCCATTCCCGCCCATACTGAACCAAAATTTTGCCCTTTTTTAAGGATACAGGGAAAATTTATTTTTATGGGGAGGGGTGGGGGGGGGGGTCGGCCAAAGGGGGTGGGAAACCCCTTTGGAAGCCCCTTTTTTGGGGGGGTTTTCCCCTAACTACTTTTTTCGCCTTTGTTTCGGGCTTCACTTCCTCTCTTCTTTTTCTATCTACTGTCCCATCATCTATCCATCTCTCTCTCTCTCTCTCTCTCCCCTTTTTTCTCCTCTTTCCTCTCGCTCTCTCTCTCTTTTTCTCTCTCTCTCCCTTTCTTCTCTCCTCTTTTTCTCCCCCCCTCTCTCTTCTCTCTCTCTCTCCTTTTCCTCTCTCTCTTTTTTTCTCTTTTCTCTCTCTCTCTCTCTCTGTTTTACTAACTATCTATTTTTCTCCCCTCCTATCTCTCCAAACGAATACATATATATATAAATATATATTATATATATATATATATTATTTTTATATATATAATTTTTTATAATATATATTATACATATAAAGTTGGGGTGTGTTTTTGGTGTGTGTGTGTGTGTGTGTGTGTGTGTGTGTTGTGTGTGGTTTTTGTGTGTTTTGGTGTTGTGTGTGTGTTTTATACATATAAAATACCACACCCCACATATATAATAAACCTTTTTATGTTTTTTCTAATAAACTTCAAAAGTATTTTCTGTGTGTTTGTGCCTCCTTTTTAACTGACTACCCCCGCCAAAAAAAAGTTGCCCCTTTTTTTCCAATGTGCGACTGCATCGATGATAGGTTGGTTTTTTGCATGTGATGATGAGGTGGGTGGGTGAGGGTTTAATATTTGATGGTGTGGTTTATGATGATGGAAAGATTTATAATGGTGGGTGATGATGAGGATGAGGTGATGAGATGGGTGATGGTGAGGGGGATGATGATTAGATGATGATGGGTTAGGGGATGGGTGATGAGAGATGATGGGGGTGATGATGATGGGGTGGTTTAGTGTGAGATGATGATGGTATGGTGGGGTGATGATTTATTTATGATGTTTTGGGATGGGTGATTTATGGTGATGATGATGATGGTGGGTTTATTTAGATTGGATTATGATTATGGTATGATGGGTGGGGGGGATGATTTTGATGGTGATGATGGGTGATGATGTGATGGGTGATTATGGGATGAGATGATGGGAAAGGGATGAGATGATGGTGATGGTGATGATGAGGGTATGAATTTTGGGTTTATGATGATGAGATGATGATGATGATGATGATTATGGTGTGAGGGGATGATGAAAGAAAGGTGTGATGAATTTATGATGATGGTGTGATGATGATGGGTGATGATGGTGATGATGATGTGATGATGAGGTGATGGTTTTATGATGATGATGATGATGGGTTTGGGGTGAAAGATGAAAGATTTATGATGGTGATGATGAAAAGATGGTGTGGTGGTATGGAAAGATGATGGGTGATGGTGATGGGGATGATGATGGGGGGATGATGATTTTTTATGGGGATGGTGGGGATGATGATTTGGGGGGGGAGATGGTGATGATGATGGATGGTGTGGTGATGATGAAAGATGATGATTATGATTTTGGGGAAAAGATGATGGTGTGATGATGATGTGGTTGGGTTATGATGATGTGGTGTGTGTTTGGTTTTTGATTTTGATGAAAGGTTTATGATGTGATGGGTTGGGGAGGTGTGTGTGAGAGATTTGGTGTGATGATGGTTTATGATGGTTTTTGGGGGAAAGATGAGATTTTTTGGGTGTTGGGTGATGTGATGATTATGGTGATGATGATGTGTGGGGGATGATATGGGTTTTGATTTGGGGGGATGTGATGATGTTTGGTGAATGGTGTTGGGGGTGATGATGTGTTAGGTGGGTTATGATGTGTGGGATGATGAAAGATGTGAATTTTTGATGGTGATGTGTGATGGTGATTGATGATGGTGATGATGTGATGATGAAAGGTGATGAGAAAGATGATGATGATGGGTGATTTGGGGAGATTTGGGGGTGATTATGATGAAAAATGATTGGGGATTGATGATGATGTGGGAATTTAGTGGGGATGAAAGATGATGATGAAAGATGGTTTTGTTGGGTGATGATGATTATGGTGATGATTTTGATTGGGGGGGGTGATGGTGATGATGAAAGATGATGATGATTAGGGGGATAGATGATGGTGATATGTGATGAGGGTTTATGGGGATGAATGTGATGATGACTATTGGGGGTGTTTATGAGATGATGGGATGTGTGATGGTGATGGTGATGATGATGAAAGATTATGGGGGATGAAAGGGGGGTGATTTAAAGATGATGATGTTGGGTTATGGTGATGATGGGATGTGATGGGTTTGGTGATGGGTTTTGGGGTGGGGATGGGGGGATGATGATGATTTGGGGATGATGATTGATGATGATGAAAGGTGATGATGTGTATGATGATTTGGGGATGGTGATGATGGGTGATGATGATGATGGTGGTGGGATGATGGTGATGGGGATGATGAGATGAAAGATTGGGGATGATGAAAGATGATGATGATGGTGATGTGATATGATGAGATGATATGATGATGGGGATGATGATGGAAAGAATTTATGGGGTTGATGATGAGAGGTGTGAGATGATGATGAAGGGGGGGTGGTGATGGTGATGATGATGATGATGTTTAAAATTTTGGGGATGAGGGTGATTATGATTATTTGGAAAAGATGATGGTGATGGGGATGATGATGATGATGATGATGATTTTTTTTTGGGGGATGATGATGGAAAGATGGTGATGATGATGATGATGATGAGGTGTGGTGTGATGATATGATGAGATTTTGGTGAATATGATGAAAGTGATGGTGAAAGATGAGAGATTTGGGGGATTGGGTGAGATGGTGATATGTGGGGGAGGGTGGTGATGGGTTTATGATGATGGGTGGTGATGGGTGATGGGGGATGATGATGTGATGATGGTGATGATGATATGGGGATGATGATGTGATGACGATGGTTTGTGATGATGATGGTGGATGGTGATGTATGATGTGATGGGGATGTGGTGATGTAAAAGGGGATGATGATGGGTGAATTTTGGGGGAGGATGATGATTTATGAGTGGTGATGTGATGATGATGATGAAAGGGTTTGGGGAAAGGGTGTGTTGGTTTATGGTGATGGTTTTGGGAGTTTGGGGATGATGTAGGAGTGGTGATGTGTGATGGTGATGGTTTTGATGATGATGATTTTTGGTGGGTGATGTGATGATGTGATGATGATTGGTGGAAAATGATGATGAGATTTGGGTGATGATTTAAGGGGGATGATGATGATGTGATTTGGTGATGTGAGGGTGATGATGATGATGGTTTATGATGATGATGTGATTTAGGTGGTGTGGTGATGATGAAAGATGATGATGGATATGGATGGTGGGTGATTTATGATGATGGTGATGTGATGGGTGATGGGGTGGTGATATGTGATGATGGGGGATTTGGGGGTGGGTTTGGTTGATGTGATGATTGGGGGGGGGAGGAGGAGGGAAAGGGGGGAGGAGGGGAGGGGGGGGCGGGGAGGGGAGGGGAGGGGGAGGATTTGGGGTGATAAAAAATTGTTAAAAATTTTGTTTTTATTTTATCTATGCTAATAAATTTTTAAAAAAAATTTTTTAGTATGTTTCAGATGTGAAAAACTAATTAAAACTTTCCCCCCAATATTTTTGAAATCAAAAGGAAACCCCCAATTTTTAAGTGACTTTAAACACAAAAAAGGGTAAATGCCAAGTTTTAAAAAAAGTTTTAAATTTTAAAATATGATTTGGGACCGAGTCTTACGTATTAGAATTTTTGGAAAAAATATGCCCCACATCTACTAATTTACGCCTTTTTAAAATTTTAAAAAATCCCTTTCTGGGGATTTTAAAATGGATAAAACCTTTAAAATATTTTAGGGTAATTAAACGTTAAAAAATATTTAAAAATGAATTCTTGATTTATTTTAATATATATATTTTATAAAATATATAATATTTTATATATTTATATATTAAAATAATATATATATAATTTATTTTAATACAATATATGCATTTTTCGGGTAAAAAAAGAAAGCTAAAGATTTTTTTTTATGGAAAAAAAAGATCATTAAAAAAACGCAAAACCAATTTAAAAAATTTTACTATTCTATATTTTGGGGGAATTTTTTTTTAAAAGGTGCTTTTGCATTAAAAAGAAACGGGGACCCATATTGGTGTCGATGGACCCCCTCACCTTCGAAAACACGTGTAAGCAAAAAAAAATTTTGTCGCCGGGGGGGGCCCCCAAAAACACCCGTATTCGTGGCCCCCATAGCCCTGGGGGGGGCTGAAAAGGTTCCCGGGAAAGTGGGGGGAAAATGGCGAATAATACAATAATCAGTTTTCTATATTGGGCTAAAAGATGTGCCCCCCCGCGAACCCTGCCGTGGGGTCCTGCCCCCCTTTATGTGTGTGTGTGTGGGGTGTGTGTTTGTGTATGTTTTGTGTGTGTGTGTGTGTGTTTGTGTATGGGAGTGTGTTTTTTGTGTGTTTTGGTATGTAATTTTGGTGTGTGTGTGTGTTTTTTTTGTATGTTGTGTGTGTGTGTGTGTTTGGGTGGTGGGGGTGGTGTGTGTCCCTTTTTGTTTCTGTTGGGGTTCCAGAGTTTACTCTTTAATATGACACGGGGTTAAAATTTTGAGAATTTTTTTGTCCTTCACCTTTTTTCTAACTTCACAGAGGGGCCCAAATTTCATCCCGGTTTTAAAGAAGAAAAGTTTTTCAATCACCCGGTTTTAGGGGCGGATTTTTCTTCTCAAAGGGACACGCCCCACAACCCCAAAAAAACACACACCCCAACACACACACCCCACACACCCCCCAAAAACACACACACCACGCACACACACAAAAACCAAAAACGAAAAACGAAACCCAAAAATACAAAACCCCACCCACACATACAAAAAAGGCCACACACACACACACACACCAAAACACACACACACCCCAAAACAAACCCACGCATACGAAAAACGAAACACAAAAACACACAAAACACACCACCGAATACGAAAATTACACACAACAATTTCACACGCCCCACCAACACAAAAAACCCCCAAAACAAAAACCACACACACACACACACACACACACACACACACACACACAAAAAAAAGAAAAAAACAAAGAAAAACACACACACACACACACACACACACCCCCACACACACACACTAATTTTATTATATATATATTATAATATTAATATTTTATATATATATAACTTACATATATGGTTTTATGAGTATATATGTTAAATTTTTGTTACGCTCAGCTAAGAACCCCACATATATATATTTTGTATATATAAAATTATATATATATATAATATTATATATTTTATATAAAATCCCTAAATTTGATAGATAGTAGTAGGGTATTTTAGATAAAATTTGGGGAGTAGATGGGGGGATTTGTAGATAAATAGATAGATAGATAGATAGATAGAAGTAGATAGGAATAGAGAGATAGATGGTAGATGATTTGATAAAAAAAAAGATAGATGATTAGATATAGATATAAAATATATAAATATATAAAAATATAAAATTTTGGAAAAAAACAAAAAAAAATTTAAAACGCCCAAAAAAACCCCAAACGCACCCCAAACCCCACAAACACACACATACAAAAACACACACACACAAAAAACCACCACCCAAAACCCCCACACCCCACACAAAATACCAAAAATAACATATATATATTTTATATTTTTTATATATATATATATATATATATATATATAATAATTATATTTTTTATATACCCCAAGAAAATTAATTTTATAATATTTTTATCTTTATAAAATATATAATTATATATATAATATATATATAAAATATGTACTCATCAATAATGGATGCTATGTTTGAGCAGGGCCCTGGGGGGCCCCCTCCACCATCCCTTTGCCAAATAAACTGAAACTTACCTTTTCTTTTTAAATTGTTTCCTCGACAGGGCCCCCCCAAAAAATCTTTGATTTTTGTCGCTCGTCTTGGGCTTCGGTTTTCCTCTTCCTCTGTTTCCTATTTACCATCCCCGTCAGAAAATCCCTTTTTCAATACTTTTTTTCCATCAAAATGACCAAAAAACTTTAATTTCCCCCTGTTCAAGGGTGTCCAAAAAAACCGGGGCTTTTACAATTTTTTTTTCCCCCAGCACTTCTCATTGTCTTCTTCTCTGTCCAAATAATAACCCGTACTCGTCCCGTAAAACACCCCATTTCAAAAATATTGATCTTTTTTTGTCTTTTTCAAAATTCAGCAAACCCCAAAAATCAGGAAAAACCCTTGATGCAAATTTGGGAAAAAATAATGAGTTCAATAACCTCAGCTTTTTTCCGTAAAGGGAATGCTTTGGTCTTTCCAGATTTTTTTGAGGGGCAAATTTTGGCGTTTTTTTGGGAATGGGAAAATTTTTTTTTTTTTCCCCCGGTGAATCATCATATGTATTAGTTAAAAAAGCTCCAAATAAGTGAAATCTTTCAAACTTTTCCCCAATCATTTCCCTTTGGGTTTTTAAAATGTTCATCATTTTTCATTGCCGGGTTTTCTTTTAAAAAATTTTATGATCTTAGTTTTTCTTGGGGATTAAGAAAAAAACCAGCCTTTTTTTTCTTGGGTTTTTCTAACTTTTCTAGTAGTTTTTTGTAGTTCAGTGGGTCTGGGTGGCAATAAAACTAAAATCTTTGGGTACCCTTTGATTTGATTTTTTTTTTTTGTTTTCCTCCAACATCTACAAATTTCCTTTAAAAAATTTTTAGAGCACCTTTCATAATTTTTTTTCCGGGTATATGGGTTAAAAAAGGGGCGGAGACAGAATGCAAAAACCCCGTCGAAATCCCAGTTTTGGGCTTCGAAAACCCTTCTTTTTAACCCATAAGGGTTTTTTACAGCTGCTTGTTGTTTGGGGTATATATGTATTATGAATTTCAATTTGGGTTTAAAAATATACATGAATAAAAAATAGAAGAAGATAGAAAAGAAGGTAGATGATAGATAGATGTTTTAATTTTAAAAATATATTATATATGAAAATATGTATACAAATATACAACCCTCATTTATGAAATACACACACAACAAAACACACCTACACACCACCCCCAAAATACACATATTAATGTTTCATTTTATATATACATAATATATATATATTATATATTATTAAAATATTTAATATATAGTGTGGGGTGGTGGGGTTTTTGTGTTGTGTGGTGTGTTTGGGGTTTATGGGGTATAGTCTGTAATTCATAAAAAGATATGTGTGCGTGTCTGTGGGTGTTGTGTGTGTGTGTAAATTTTATGGGTTAAAATTTTTTAAAATATAATATATATTAAAAATATATATAATATATTTTATATATATTATATATATATATGGGTGAAGGGTATTTTAAAGAGCTCTCCCGGGCCTAAACCCCGGAAACAAAAAAACATAGCAAAAGTCTTTTTGGGCCGTGATGCAAAAATCTCCAGTTTTGTCTTCAATTGCGAAAATCGCCCCCCCGGAAGAAAGGTGGGGTTTAATAAACCTCCATTCCCCCCACCTTGGTTTCCGCGTTCTCAGCAAAAGAGATACGCTTCAGGGTGCGATACACAAAAAATAAACCCACACCCCACACCCCTTACACACCACACACCACACCAAACCACACAACAACCCCACACCCACACACACACATTATTATATATAATTTAAAAATATATAATATATATTAAAATTTTATAAAATTTTATATATATTTAGAGAGAGAGAGAAAAAGGGGAGGAAAAGAGAGAGGGGGAGAGAAAAAATGGTAGTAGGTAAAAGACAGAATTTGATGATATTAAAAATAGAAAAGTATATATATATAAATATAAATATTTTATAAATATGGAAAAAAAAAAACAAAAAACAAATACGTAAAAACACAACCCCGCACACAACCCCACACACCCCACCCAAAACCCCAAAACACACCCCACACCCCACACACCACACACACACCAAAACCCCACCCAAACAAACACACACACACACAACAACACACCAAAAACCCCCCACACCCCACAAACACACACCAAAAACACACAAAAATATAAAATATATATTATATTAAAATTTTTATATAAATATATATATAAATTTTAAAATATTATATTTTAAATATACGAAAAAATATTTTATTATATATATTATTATATATTATATATATATATTAATATATTATATATATATTATAAAATATATATAAAAAAGATAATGGAAAATTTTAAATTAAAGTTTATATTTTAAATAAAATTATAAAAATAGTAGATAGATGTATTTATTATAAACAAATAAATATATATAATATATATATTATATATATATCTATAAATATATATATGAATATATATATACAAAACATACATTATTTAGAATATATAAATACACACACACACCACATAACACATAATAGTGTGTGATATATAAATTTTAAAATTATATATTATATATATTTATATTTATGTATATATATATATTTAATTGTGTGTGTGTGTGTGTGTGGTGGGGTGTGTGTGGTTGTGTATTTCTGCATTTTCAAAATAGATGTAGTAATTTGATATTTTAATTCTACCCCCCACACACACACACACACACACACCACACACACACAAAAACAACACACACACACATATATATATATATATATATATATATATATATATTATTATATAATATATATATTATGTGTGTGTGGGTGTGGGGTTGTGTGTGTGTGTGTGTGGTGTATGTGTTAATATTAATTATATATATAATTATTATATATATATATATTATATATATATAAAATTTATAAATATATATAATATAGTGGTGTTGGGGTTTAAAATATTTTACAAAATATATAATATATATTAAAAATATATATAAATATATATTTTTATAATATTATATATATTAGATGTAAATATATATAAAATATAATATAATATATTATATTATATATATATATTATATTTTATTGTGTGTTTTGTGTGTGTTGTTGTGTGTGTGTGTGTGTGTGTGGTGTGTGGTGCGTGTGGTGAGGGCATACGCTACACTAATCTTTAAGGATAATGATAGATAGATATGGTTTACTTTTGAGGAAGATTTCAGGGAAAAAAAATTTAATGATTCGTTTTTTTGTTTTTGTTTTTTTGAGGGGGGGGGTTGTTTCCCCGTAAAAATTTAGTTTGGAAAAAAATTAAAATGGTTTCTTAGTAAAAATTTCAGTTAATCTCAAATGATTTTTTTTAGATGCGCACAAAGGGGTGTAACCCATCTGAACCGAAGATAAAGGGAAGGCATCAGAAAATTCTAAGCTTTTTTTTATTTTCATCAGACTTGCCAACAAAACTGAGATGCCATATTTCCATTTTACGCACTAGACAGTCTTTCTAAGTTTTACCAGAGTCTTCAAGAGTAGGAGGGAAAAGGAAAACTCTCTTTTGGGAAAAAGTCATTTTATGATCAATGAAAGGGCCCTAGGGATTCGATCTGAAAACAAGGTTTTTAATTGAAATTGAAAAAGGGAAATTAAACATTTGGGTTCAAAATTTCTCTTTTTTTTTTATCAACAAGTGATGAATTTAACATAGGGTTTTATTCAAATTAATTTAGTTTTACTAAAAATAATTATGGTAGTAATCACTGCAGAAAATCAACTGAAAAAACTTTTTTTTTTCAAAGCGTATTTCTAAACCCCAATAGTCCCTATATGTTTTGTATGTAATAATGATATGATGATGATGTATTGCAATTGTAAACTGGCTGTTTTGGGGACAAACACGAGTAAAGGAAAAAATAAATTTTGGTATGCTTCACACGATTTCACTGTGCTAGGAAATTTGGCCTTTATCATTTCTAAAATAAATGTTCGTCACAATTTAAAAATAAAAAAAGAAATTTTATTTAGTTCCAAAAACAACAGAAATTTTCTTAAAAAAGAGTAATGGTAACCCCATTTTTTTGAAATGCAAGACCCACCACTTTTTAATATATATATGAAGTAGATAGATAGATGTAAAGATAGATAGATAGATAGTAATAGATAGATAGAAGATAGATGATAGATAGATAGATAGATAATAGATAGAAAGAAAGATAGATAGATAGATATAATAAAATTTTATTATGTATTTGACATATATATATTTTGATTTTTTTTCCGGAGTTTGGGTTTTAATATGAGGATTAAATTTTCTTTACCAAAAATTAGTATTTTTACAGTAACTTAAGTGCTAGTGTTTTAAAATAAGTCGGGCAAAAACATGTAATTTTCATATCAAATTTAAAAAACACGAAAAAGTGACTCTGTTTTGATTAGTGAAAGGGGCGTATTCTTATAAAATAATTGACTGAGGATTTAAAGGGAAATAAACCTTATTATGTCTAAATGTTTTTATATGTCGTTATTTCAAATGCTTAGCATGTAAAACCTAAATTTTTATTGTTTGTTTTTACGAAATCTAAAAGATACGAGAGAATCGAGCACTCAGTTGAAGAAAGTCGTTATGTAGAAAAAAAAAAAAATTTTAAGTTATTTCCCTCTATTTTACCCATGCGCTATATATCTCCCCCTAAACCAATGTTTTCCCAAATATTTTCCCGGGTTTTCTATTTTTATATGTATCGTTCTCTTCTTCTCTTCTCCTTCTCTCTCTCTCTTCTTCTCTCTCTCTTCCTCTCTCTCTCTCTTCTCTCTCTCTCTCTTCTCTCTCCTCTCTCTTTCTCTCGGAAATTGAACTCCCCTCGTAACGAGCGCAGCTTAAAATTCAAAAAATCGACGAGAAAAATTAGAAATTCGATCATAAATTACGGAGCGAGTCCAATGAAGCGCGGAATCACTTTTAGACCAAAATTTCACCTGCGCGCCCCCTTGGCTGGGGGGGGGGGGGGTAGAGGGGAAGGGGAAAAGAGGGGGGGGGAAAGGGGGGACAACGTTAAGGTAAGAGGGGGGAAGGGGGGGGCGGGGGAAAGGGGGGTGGTAACGATAAGGCAAGAGGAAGGGGAGGGGGAAGGCGGAATTTGGGAAGAGGGAGGGGGGAGAGGTAAGGGGGATGGGGGTACCCTTTTTTTGGCAAGATGGAAAAGGGGAAAAGGGGAAGAGAGAAAAGGTTTTTAAAAGAAAGCAAGAGGGGAGAGAGGGGGGAAGGGGGGGGGGGAAAGTGGTAAGTAGTGGAAAAGGTAGGGGGAAGGGGTGGACGGTTTGAGGGAAAAGGGAGGGACGAGTCAGGAAAAGGGAGGGTAACAGTAAGGCAGGGTTATAGGGGGGAGAGGGAGGGCCGGTGTTCCCCTTGAACAAACCCCCAAAAAAAAAACTATACTTTATTATTCCTCCCTCGTCGGATATCAGAAAAGCCTAGAATTTGTTTTTTTAAGCTGTATTAAAAGTTATTTAATTGTAAGCCGGTTTTATTTTTCCTCTTGAATTACAGCAGGACCAGGATTGAATAAAAATATCGGATATTAAATGAAATTTTATGCCACCCAAAAATTTTGCAAGTATTAAGGGTTGGGGTTATAGGAAACTATTGAGGTTAATAAACGGCTGTAATACCAATTACATTTAAAAGCTAAGATAAAATTGTTTTTAAGGACAAAAGTAATGCATGAAAAATTTTCAGAAATGGGCAGAAATAGAATGATGGAGTAAAAAATTTAGAATATAAGTGCATATGATTATATATTAATATTTTAATATAATATATATTATATTAAAATATTATATAATATATATATAAATATATATATACAATATATAATAATAATATATAATATATAATATTATATATAATATAATATATATATATTTATTTTTATATATTAAAAATAATGCATGGTAATTTTTGTTGTTTGTTTTTTTGTTTAACAGCCATTTATTTCCACGCGGATTTTGCCTTCCCAATTGTTATTTAGAGGTCATTTTGCAGTACCATCCTTACTGATTGGATGCTCTTCCCAATCAAAAGCGGTTGTGCTGACACTTTTTCCAAAGCGGTGATTTCCCCAGGGGAAACCCGCGTTTGATTCCTCAAGGATATGTTTTCCGCGTGAGAAAGGTCGAGCAAAAAAAGTCGGAGCGAGGCCTTTTTTACAACTGCCCTGGCGGGAATTTAATCGCGGAGCCCGTGCTCTACCACTGACTATGAATGTATAGTGTGTGTGAGTGGGTGTGTGGTGTGTGTTGGGGGGGTGTGTGTGGGGGGTGTGTGTTATATATAATATATATATATATTATATATTTTTAAAATATTTAATATATATTTATTTATATATTATATATTTATAATATTATTTTATAATTATATATGATATATATATGTGGTATGTGGTGTGGTTTAATGATTATATATAAAATATATATATATATATATTTTTATATTTTATATATTATATATGTATATTATATATATTTAAAAATATATATATATATATATATATGTGTGTGTGTGTGTGTGTGTGTGTGTGTGTGTGTGTTTGTGTTTTTTGTTTGTGTGTTATATATATATATATTATATAAAAAATATATATATATATATTATATATTATATATATATATATCAAAATTTTATATAATATATATATAATATATATTATATATATATATATATATGAATGAAGTAATTCGTGCGTGTTGTATGGGTGTCAACAAAAAGAGAGAGGGGAAGGGGGGGTAGCGAGAAAGGGGGGAGAGACGGAAAATTTAATAAGGGGCAAAGAAAGGGTTTCCTGACCTTTGACCTTCATCCCCAAAACGAACAAAAGGGCCTATTCCCGAAATACCCGAGGTTGACGGTGTGTTTTGTAGCGGCCTGATTTGGGGGAATGCATTTGTTAAAACAGTTGCATATGTGTATAAATAGCATAATTTCTTCTATGGTTATTATTATGTATCTATCTCTTATCATTGTATATATATATATATATAATATATATATATATATATTTTATATAATATATATATAAATATATATATATAATACACACGCACATATTTACAGAAAATAATTTATGTATGTGGGGTGTGTATTGTGTGTGTGTGGGGTGGTGTGTGTGCCTCCCTCCAGTTGTTCCATTAATGAAAGGGACAAGTAAAAGAAATAAAAACCCCATTTTAAGGGTGAAAGGAGCTCGGGCAAGCATCCGTCACCTTTGATTGCACAAAGGAGTGTTATGTTTATAACTTGAAAAGTGGGGGTTTTTATTAAAATTTTGAAAGTGTTTTGCATACTTTTACAAAGGGTATTTTAATCAATGTGTAATCAAAAGAATAATTTATTAAAAATTTTGAAAATTTTAATTTCGCATGTTTTTTTATACACTTTTTTAGATTTTAGAATTGTTTTTAAATGATTTTAGAGACATAGTAACGATCGGTGATGTTAAAAATAGATTTTAGATTTGTTGGGAATACAAATTTTAAAATAAATGAAGAGGAATGAATAAACCCCAAAAAAAAAATAAATAAATAACCATACCCAAAAACATAAGCCGAAAAAAACAAACACATTTTTCAAAGGAAAAAAAGGGTGAGAAAGGGCCCTTAAAATCACTTTCAAAAAACCCTTATACGCGATAGTGTCCCTCAGAATCACGCAGGGTTAGCATTTTTACAAGGTGGTTGCGCTTTTGGGCTAGTTTAGTTTCAGTGTAAGCTTCTTTCGTTTTCAGTGATTGCATTGTGCGATTCACAATTAAAAATTGGGGTTGACCGTTTGTTGCGTTGGATTTTATTGGGTAAATTTATTTGATAAATAGGTGTAGAGCCCGTGGGGAGTTGTGCGCTTTTTATATTAAAATATAATATATATATAGGATATATATAATTATAAAAATATAATTAATAATTATATTATTATTATATATATTATAATTTTTTATATATATATAACTTAATTATATTAATATATATATATATAATATAATATATATATTATATTATAAAATATATGGGGTGGTATTTTATATACCTGTATGAAAAAAACACATTTTGGTGCTAGAGCCTTAATATATAATATATATAAATAATCATATATATATAAAATAATATTATATTTTATTGGTGGGTGTGTGTGTGGGGTGTGTTTGTGGGTGTGTGGTGTGTGGGTGTGGTGTTGTGGGGGGGCGATGTGGGGTGTGTGGGTAAAGGGTGTGTTGGCGTGTATTTGGGTTTTGTGATTTTTTGGGGGTGTGTGGGTATTTGTGTGGGTGTGTGTGTGTTGTGTGTGTGTGTTGTGGTGGGAGTGGGGTGTGTGTGTGTTCCCTACCTAGCTGTTTCAATTTTGGGGGAAAAAATGGCCCCTTTGCTATTTTTAATTTTCATTTTTTTAAACCCCCAACGATATTCGAAGACATTTTCCCTGTTCAATAATTCTGCTTTGAAAACGGATTTTTACATTTTTTTCGTTTAGTTTGTTTTTTTTTTAAATTTTTTTTTAAAAAATTTTTTTTTTCCTTTTAACATTAAATTAAATTTTTTTTTTTCCGTT
>NW_023658666.1:0-23372 GCF_015228065.2 Penaeus monodon | reverse complement strand
TTTTTAACTAATAAAAAAAAAAAAAAAACCTTTCAAAAAAAAAAAAAAACCCCAAAAAAATCAAAAAAAAAAAAAACCCAAAAAAGAAAAAAAAAAAAAAGTTTTTTTGTCATCCACCGGGTTTTTTAAACCCCGGGGAGGTATTTTTCCCCCTCGGGGCCCCCCCGTCGAGAACCCCCGGGGGGGGCGGGGGGAAAAAGTCCAAACCCCCCAAAACCGGGGCCCAAAAAAACCGGGGGGGGGACAGCCAAACCTTTTCCCCTTCAAAAAAAAATATTATTTCGGGTTTTAATTTTTAAAAAGCCTTTTATTTTCCCAAAAAACCCAAATTTTTCCGAGGGAAAATTTTTGGCAAAATTTTGCTTTTGTGTTGTTTTTTGGGTTTTTACTTTTAGGGTTTTTTTTGGGCTTTTTTGGGTTATTTTTTTTTGGGGGGGAGTTTTTGTTGGTTTTTTTGTACGGGGGGTTGTTTGGGTCGTCGGAAAAAATTTTTTTTTTGGAAAAAGCTGATCCACGGAAGGGGGAAAAAAGCTTTTTTTTGGTTTTTTTTCCTTTTTTTTAAGGCCTTTATTTTTTTATTTTTAAAAATTTTTTCAAAACCCCCTTCTTTTTTCTTTTTTAAATTTAAAAACCCCATTTTCAGGCCTTTATTTTTCCTTAATTTATTAGCCCCATTTGGCCTTTTTTCCCTCTATTAAAAATTTGGGGGGGTGGGAAATTTTACCCTTTATTCCAATTAAAACCCGGGGGGGAGGAGGGATTTTGATTATTTTTTTTCTTTCTCCCAAAAAAAATTTTTTTTTTTTTTTTTTTTTTTTTTTTCGGTTTTAATGGAATAATTGTTTCAATTTTTTTTTTTTTTTTCCCATGGGGGTTCCCCAAAGGAAGGAAAAAGAAAGGATAAAAAAAAAAAAGGGTCGGGGCCCGAATTTTTTCAAATCGAGCCCAATTTTTCGGAAAATCGTTTTTTTTTTTTTCCCCCGGGGGGCCATTGGGGGGGGCCGATAGAAAAAAAAAAAAAAAAAAATTGGGCCAAAAGTAAAATTTGCA
The DNA here is from genome assembly GCF_015228065.2 of Penaeus monodon. Classification (NCBI taxonomy): domain Eukaryota; kingdom Metazoa; phylum Arthropoda; class Malacostraca; order Decapoda; family Penaeidae; genus Penaeus; species Penaeus monodon. The sequence continues at coordinate 22,322 of NW_023658666.1, read as the reverse complement.
TAAATTTTTTTTGAAAAAATTGTCCATTGGGGGGCCAGCAAGGTGAGGGCCTCCAAAAAAAACCCCCTTATAAAAAAAAACCCAAAAAGGGTTTGTTTGAAAAAAAAAGTTCCTTAAAAGCAGTAATTTTTTTTTTTTTTGGGGGAAAAATAGGGAAATGGGGGCCTTTTTTCCAAAAAACAAAAAAAACAAAAAATTTTTTTTTCAGGTTGTTTTTTTCATTTGGTTTTTTGCATGGGGTTTTTTTAAAACCCTTTTCTTTTTTTTCAACTGAACCCACCCTTTTAAAAACACCAATAATTTTTTGATTTTGGGAAAAAAAAAAAAAAAATTTTTTTGTTTTTTTTTAAAAATTTGGGGAAAAGTAAAAAAGGGTGTGGGGGCCAGAAAAAAAACCTGTAAAAAAAACAAGGCAAAAAAAAAAAATGTTTTAAAAAATTTTTTCATTAACTGAAGGAAAGGGAATTCTATTTTTTTGGCAAAGGGCCCCAAAAAAAAAAATTTCATCTCAAGGGGGCCCCTTTTCCCGGGGGCCCGGGTTTTTTCAAAACCCTCTCCCCCCATTATGGGGACGAGGGGGCCAGCATATTTTGGGACCGAGGGTATCCCCCAATTTGGGGTTTTAAACCAAAAGGGGCCCCCCACGGTTTTTTTTTTTTCGGGGACATTTTGGGGTTTTGTTTGGAGGAAAAAAAATCCAAAAGGCCTAAAAAAAAAATTAGGAATTGTTATTAGCCCCCCAAAAAATTTTTTTGTCTTGTGAAGCCTTTAAAAGTGAAGGGGGGGGGGAAAAGGGGGGGAAAAAATATTTACAGTTTTTTTTTTTCCCCCCCCCCCCCTTCTTTTTTTTTTTTTTTTTTTTTTAAAAAAAATTTTTTTTGTGGGGGGGGGGGGGAAAAAAAAAAAGGGGAAAGGGGAAAAAAAAAAAAAAAAAAAAAAAAATTGGAAAAAAAAATTTTTTTTGTTTTGGAAAAAAAAAAAAAACGAAAATATTTTATTTGGAAAGGGTTAATCCCAGTCCCCCAAAAATTTTTTTGCGGGTTTTTTTTTTTAAAAAGGGGGAGTATTTTAAAAAAAATCTATCACGAAAAAAACGGGGAAAACCCGTAAAAAACGGGGGGGCCCGGGGAAACCCCCTTTTGGTATCTGTAGGGTTTTTGCCCCAAAAACAGCTTCACCCCCAATTCCCCCCCCCCAGGAAAATCAAAAAATTAAAGCCCATTCCAGGGGGACAGGGGGGGTTTTTTAAAATTTTTTTTTTTTCACCTTAAAACTCATTTTCCCCAAAAATTTTGGGAAAGTTAAAATTTTCTTTCAGTTAAAAAACCCCCAATGAATCATTAAAAAAATGTTTTCAAAATTTTTTTCCTTTTTTAAAATTAAAAAAAAAAAAAAAAAATCAACCTTCCCCCATGGGGGCAAGCCATTTTTTTCATTTTATTTTTCTTTGTAAAGCACCCAAGGGGGGGAATTTTAGGGTCGAAAAAAAAAAAAACAAAAATTTCTAAAAAAAAAAAAAAGGCAGTCGAAAAATCAAGAAAAATTTTTACATGATATTAGCTTTCAGGGGTAGAGGAATTTTTGTTAAAAGATCTTTCATAATTTTATTTTTTTTGGGGTTGAAATCTTTATAAAAAATTATAAATATATTTTATTATTATTTTTATTATTTTTTAATAATAATTTATATTTTTTTATATATATTTTATTTTTTAATAATTATATGAAAAAAAACTTTTGGTTTACAAAAAGATGAAAATGGGAAAAAAGGGCTTTTTTTAAATGTTTTTTTTTTAAATTAAAAAAAAATTTTAAACTGGGAAAAATACCCAGTGCCACATTGAAAAATCTCCGGGGGAAAACCCCTCACCCAAGTTTTTTTTTTTTTTGTTAATTTGCGAATTCAAAAAATAACGGGATTTTTTTGTTTGGGGAAAAAAAAAAACCCACTGGGGGTTCCCTACAGCTTTTAAAAAAAAATTTTAAATTTTTATTTCTATGAAAACATTAGTTTTTAATTATAGTTTTTATTTTTTTCCTAGGCATATAGTGTGGGGCCTTCCTCATTTTTTTAGTATTGCCTTTTTTCCTCAGTCAAAGGGTTTTTTAAAAAAAAAAAAAAGTTTTTTCTTGGCGGGGGACCCCATAGGGGGCCCCCCAAACCATAAAAAACAATTTTTCTTGCCCCCCCAACATTTTTTCAATGAAAAAAAAAAAAAACTAAAATCCCTTTTTATTTTTTCTTTTCCCTATATTCCTAATTTGGTTTTTTTAACCAAAAAATTTTTTACTTTTATCAAAAAATCCATGAAACGATTTATTCCCTCCCCATTCAATTGGGTTTTTTTTTAAATGTGCAAAAAAATAGTTTTCCAAAAAATTTTCCCGGGGGGGGAAAAAAACCCTACAAAAATCACATTTTTTTTGGGCTGACTCGGTTCCAAAAATTTTTATATCAAAAAAAATTTTTGGGGGAAAAAAAAAATTTTTCCAAAAGGGCTACAAATCAAACAAAAAGAAAAAAAGTTTCCAAAAAAAGGAAAAAAAAGGGTTAAAACCCCTCAAGAAAAAAAATTTTTCCCTTGGGGGTTTTTTTTTTTTTTTCTGTAATTGAAATTTTGCCCAAAAAAATTTTCTTTTTTCCCCCATTTAATTTTATGGTTTTTTTCACTTTTTTTTTAGCACTGAACCTAAAAGAAGGGAAAAAAAACAAACCCATTGTTTCCTTTTAACCCTTGAAAAAAAAAAAAAAAAAAACCCCCACAAATTTTCCCCAAAAAAAACATTATAAAAAAAAAAACCCCACTTTGGTTGTGGGGGTTTTTACTTTTGGGGGCATGGGGACAGGGGGGGCCCAGGGGGCGGGGAAAGGGGGAATTTTTCCCCCCCTCGTAGCGGGGGACCCCGGGGGGCCCAATTTTCGGGGACCTTTGGGGGCCCCAAAAAAAAAAAAAATTTTTTTTTTGATGCTCGGGATTCTAAAAAAAAAAAACCCCCTCAGTTTTCGGGTTAAAAAGTCTGGGGGGCCACGAGATTTTTTTTTTTTTTTTTTCCCAAAAAAAAAAATTTTGCTTTTTTTTCCAAAAAAAAAATGTTTTTAAAAAAAGTCCCCAAAATTTTAAATTCCAAACAAGGAAAAATTCCAATAAGCAAATTTTTAAAAAAAAAATTTTTTTTTCTTTAAAAAAGGTTTTTTTTCCATAAAAAATTTTAAATGTTTTTTTGGCTACTTATTGTTTTTTAAAAATTTTGGAGGGGTTTTCCAGGGGAGCCCGGGGCTTTTTCAAAAAAAAATTGGGGGCGGGGTTTAAGCCCCCACGGGCTGCCATTTTTCAAAAAAAACCCCTTAAAAAAAAAAAAAAATTTTAAAGGAAAAATTTTGGGAAAAAAAAAAAAAAAAAAAAAACCCCCCTTATTCCCCCAAAAAAAAAAAATTAAGGGGGAAAAATTTTTTTTTAAAAGGTTTTAAGGGGGTTATGTATTTTTTTGAATTTTCGGGTCAAAAAAAAAAAAATTTAGGCTAGGGGGCCCCCCCATTGGGTTTTTTTTTTTTTAACCAAGGGGAGCAAAAATTTTTGCAGAGGGGGGGGGAAAAGGGGGGGGGGAAACACTGTAAATTTTAAATTTTTTTAAAAGGGGTCAAAAAAAAAATTGGGGGCTTTTTGCAAACCCCAAATGGGTTTGGGTTTTACCAGGGGGGAAAATGGGGGCGAGGTGGGAAAAAGGGAAAAGGGGGGAAACCAAATTTTTATTTTTTTCAGTGCCCCAAAAAAATTAGGCTTTTGGAAAACCCTTTTTGGGGGTTTTTGTTTTTAAAAAAAGAGGCAATGGTCCCCCAGAGGGGAAAAGGGGAAAAAAAAAACTTTTTTTTTGGGTTTTTCGTGGGCAAAAAATTAGGGCCTTTTGCCCACCCAAATAGGGTTTATTGTTTACCAAGAGCAAATTTGGGCAGAGTGGAAAAAAGGAAAATGGACACTTATTATTGATTTTTCGGTGTAAAAAATTTAGGCTTTTTTGTTTTGGGTTATTTTTTAAGAACAATGTCAGAGTGAAAAAAAAATTTGGGGACACTGTTTGAACAGCAAAAAAAATTTTTTACTTTTATTTGGGTATTTTTTAACCGGAAGGTGTGAGGGAAGGGAAATTGACACTGCTGTCTTGTAGGGTATAAAAAAAAAAGGTCATAAAAACAAAACCCACCTGGCAAACCCTTGGCAAGGCCCCTCATATTTATAGTGGAAAATTAGGGAAAAAAAAAAATTCTGCTGCATTTTTCCCCATTAAAAAACAAACCTACCCCACAAACAAGAGGTTTTTAAGTCCCAAATTTTTCTGTGGCTTTTAAAGGGGGGTACCTCCCCTGTCGGGGGAAAAAAATAGGAAGAAAAGGAAAAAAGGTTTGAGTCTTGAAATTTTTTTTTTTGGTTTCACATGATATCCCAAATCTGGTTTTTTGGGGAACCTCGCCCTTTCGGGGAGGGATATCTAGTATCTTTAAAAATTTAAAATTACCATGAAAATGGGGAAAAAAAAGCCCAAAACCAATTTAAGAAAAAAAAACAAAAAATTTATCGTGGAAAACATGTCGCCCCTAAGGAGGGGGGGGGTTTGGCGGTTTTTTTTGGGTTCCCCTAAGGGGGAAAAAAATATGTTTCCATGGGAAGGGGGAATCTGAAAATCTTGCCTCGGATTTTTCCTATTTTCCCATTTTCCATTGGGCCGGGGGAAAAAATGTGGATTTCTTTTGGGGCTTTAACTTTTTTTTCCACTCCTTGCCTTTTTTTATACTTGTAAAAGGGGAAAAAATACCCCAACCCCCTGATTTTCTACACTTTTTTTACCTAATTCCCAGACCTTCCAAATAACATAAAATTGGGGGCTAAAAATTACAGCTTTGGTTTGCATTCCCACCTGAGTTTTTGAAAAAAATTCTTTGTCTTATCAAAACATTGGTCCCTCTCTTTTTTTAAGGGCCACTGTCCCTTTTAGTGAATTTCTTTTCAAATTTAGATAGTATATATGGCAATTCGGGGAGGCAGGGGGCCTTAGCTTAGGGAAATTAGGGGACTATTGGATTTTTGGTGTCCTGGGGGGGAAGTTCCCAGAGTTAAAAAAAAGGATTTTTTTGGTTTTCATATTGCATAATCAAAATACCCCAACTTATCAGTTCCTGCAATGAAAAGTCCTGCGGGGGGTATATGATATAAAATAAAAAACTTTCTTGGGATCAAAGTTCATAGATGTTTAAATTGCATTTGGCTTCCATAACCTTACCTAATGTGAGTGCCTCTAATGTTTTATGAAATAAAAACATTCATGTGAACTTCACCAAACAGTTGTTTTTTTTCTTGTGTTGTAGATTGTTAGCAATGTTTGGGACAAAAACCCCTCCAGAGGAGGGAATGGTAAAAAAAAAATTATGTTTCATATCATTAAAAAAGGGTTGAGGGTTTGCAGTATGGTAAACCTGACTCAAAATTATGATAGGGTTGTTATGTTATTTATCTTTTCTTTGCATATTTGTGGTGCAGGAGTTGGGACGTGTGACCTTACCATCTTTCCAGATTTACCTTAGTGCTCAAGAGTGGGGGAAAACGTTTTCACCATTACTGAAAATTTCTCATTTTCTACATGATTATTTTTTAATTTATTAAATTTTTTTTTATTTATTTAATTTATTTATTTTTTTTTTTTCTAAACTGGTCAAAAAATAAAATGGAATAAATAAAAAAAAAGATACTACCCAACCACATAAGGTTAAAAGGGCGGCAAGGGTGCTTTGGTTTTTCATTTGCTTGAAAGACCCACTTTTGCACCTTTCATCAATTTTTAGAAATGTACTTTCTGGAATTTTTTGATACTATAGGTAAGCAAATAAAAACCTATCTGGCAATTTCTACAAAATTTTAAATTTTACAGCATGAAAACGTAAACTCGGCTGAACCCCCCAAAGGTTGAAGACCCTGGCAGGACCATTCTGCGCCGCAACTTTTTGGTGCATTTTTCTACGGTGTTTGCTGAAGACATCTGATTCCCATCCAGCAGCTGTTTGTTGACAAAGATCCAGGGAATACAGCAAAGAAGAGCAAGTAAGTCAAGACGACTTTCCTTTTTCATAATTGCATTGTGGCTGAATTTTTATCCTTGATTCCTCTCTCTAATGTTTCAGAATTGCAATCATTATAGTTTTCGAAGTCTGGGCACAAAAAAAAAAACTAACTTACCTTAAACCCCTCAGTTGACGATATCAGGAAACTTTGGTCAATCTCTGATTCTGGTGGACTTCTGGCAAAAACTGTTCCTGCCCATTTGGCCCCAGGAGTCTTTTACACAAGTAGCCTCATCACCTTTATTCTTTTCTTTTCCTACAATTAGTAACTGAAAAAAGTTTTCCAAAGAAAATGCCACTTGAAAATAACATTTACCTTAAAATAAAATAACAACAACAAAATTGTTAAGGTCAAAAAAAGGGGGCAGAGCTATGATTGATGTCACCAATATGGCAATGAGAGTGGCAGTGTTAAAGTAATCAAGATATAGATAGACATAATTAATTGTTTAAGTTACTTGATATTTTGTTATAACTGCCAGAAAGTAAAAAACCAAAAATTTCCCCATGTTTCGTTTATGACGAGTAAAAAAGTGGTTTTCCTTACCGTTAAACAGCGTCAATTTCATTTTTTGGGTTCAATAGGCTGGAAATTGGATGAGGAGCTATATGGTTATATGTACCTTGGGCATCAGTTTTTTTTACTTTTTGCTATTTTGGCCAAGGTCAGGACTTTGCTTTCATATGTTACTTTTTATCCCTTGTTGTAGGGGCCTTGCAGGTGGCAAAGCTGGTGGACATGACCCCTGAGGTAGAAAAAGGAAAGCTGCAGCAGGAGCTGGATTAAGGTTGCCCGTCAGTATGGTGGTGGGTCCAAGGCCGTTTGACAATGGACCAAAAGTTTTCCCTACCTTCACCTTCCAGGGGTAATATAATCTTGTTGGGTCTTCTGTAATTTCTAATATGCTAATGAAATTTTTTCATTTTCACTTTCCAATTTTTAGGAAAATCCTATTTAGTTCCTAAGTTTTTCTTCTTCCTCTTTCTCTTTCTTTTTCTTTTCTTTTGCTATTCTGCGGGTTTCCCTTTAATTGCCTTGATAGAAAAAAAAAAATTTTACAGAGAGTAGGCTTTAATAAAAAAAATTTTAAAAGTTTCTTTTTTTTTTTTTTTTTTCAGACCCAAAGGGGATGATTCCCTTTAAAAACAAATTTATTTTTTCTGGAAAAAAACCCTTTTTTTCCAAAAAAAAAAAAAATGCCTTGAAAAAAAAAAAAACCTTTTTTCCCTTTAAAAAAAAAAAAAAAACAACAAAAAAATTTGGGGGGTTTTAAAAAAAAAAAAAAGGGGGGAAAAGGGGGGCTTTTGGGGATTTTTTTTTTCCCCCCCTTTGGGGGGGAAAAATGAGGGGGTTTGAAAGGTTTTTTTAAAAAAGTTTTAAAGGGGTTTTATAAAATGGGGGAATTTAAAAATTAAATTTTTTTAAAAAGGGTTTACTTGAAAAATTTTGGTTATAAAAAAAAAAAATAAAAAACCCAAAAAAAAAAAAAAATTTTCCCCATTTTTCTTTTTATGAGGGAAAAAAAAAAAAAGGGGGTTTTTTTTTTTCCCCTTTAAAAAAAAAACGGTTCCCAAATTTCAGGGTTTTTTTTGGGGTTGGGAAAAAAAAAAGGGTTTGAAAAATTTTGGTTTTTTGGGGGGTTAATTTTTGGGTTTTTATTTTATTTTTTCCCTTTTGGGGGCAAAAAAATCCCGGGGGTTTTGAAAAAAAAATTTTGGTTTAATTTTTGGGGGGGCCAAAAGGGGTTTGGGGGGGGACCCCTTTTTGGGCCTTTTTTTCAATTTTTTGTTTAACTTTTTTTTAATTTTTGCCCCTTTTTTTTGGGGGGCTTTTTTTTTTTTCCCCCTTTTTTTTGGGCCAACCCCTTGGTGGGAAAACCCCCATTTAAAGGGGGGGGGGGAAACCTTTAAAGGTTTTTTTTTTTTTTTAAAGGGAAAAAAAAAAAAAAGGAAACCCCTTCGGAAAAAGTTTTTTGGTTGGGGGTTTTTAAAAAAAATTTTTTGGGGGTTTAAAAAAAAAACCTTTGGGGGGAAATTGGAAAAAAATTTTTCCCCCCCTTTTAGGGGGGGAATTAAACCCTTTTGGGGTTTTTTCCCCTGGTTCAAAATGCAAAAGAAATTTTTTAATTTTTTCCCAAAATTTTTTTTAAACAAAAAAAACAAAAAATTTTTTTTTAAGGTTTTTTAATTCCCCCCTTCTTTTGGGAAATTGGGAAAAAAAAAAAAAAAAAACCTTTAAGGATATTTAAGAAAAAAAAAAAAACTTTTAAAAAACCCCCAAAAAAAAAAACCGACACAAATTAAAAAAAAAATTTTTTTTTTTTTTCCAAACCCCTTTTTTTTTTTTTTTGTTTAAAAAAAGGAAGGAAAACCCCAATTTTGAATTAAAAAAAAAAAAAAAAGGGAAGGTTTAACTGGGGGGGGTTTTTTTTTCCCAAAAAAAAAGGGTTTTTTAAACCAAGGCAAAAAAAAGGGGCTAAAAATTTGGGGAGGGTCAAAAGGGAAAAATTTGGGGGTTTGGTTTTTAAAAAAACCCAAAAAGGTTTTTTAAAACCAAAAATTTTTGGTTTTTAAAAAAAACCCCAAAATTTTGAAAAAAAAAAAAAACATTTTTTTTTCTGAAAAAAAAAAATTAAAAAAAAAAAATTAAAAAATTTTCTTTGTTCCCCCTTTAAAAAAAAATTTTTGGGGCCAAAACCCGGGGGGCCCTTTTAAAAAAAAAAAAGGAAAGGGGGTGTTTCCAAATTTTAAAAAAGTTTTTTTTTTCAAAGGGTTGGGTTTTAAATGGTTTGGGGGGGGGGGGGGAAAAATTGGGGAAAAAAAAAAAACCCCATTTGAAAAGGGAATTTTCAACCCCCCCCTTGGCCCCAAGGGTTTTTTTTTCGGTTTTTTTTTTCCCCTTTTTTTTTTTTCTTTTCTTTTTTTTCCCCCCCAAAAAATTTTTTTTCCCCTAAAATTTAAAAACAAAAAAAAATTTTTCCCAAATTTTTCAACATTTTTATTTTTTTAATTTTTTTTCAAAACCCCTTTTGGGGGCCCCCTTTTGTTTTCCTTAATTTTTTTTTTTTTTTTTTTTTTTTTTTTTTTTTTTTTTTTTTTTTTGTTTTTTTTTTTTTGTTTTTTTTTTTTTTTTTTTTTTTGGGGGTTTTTTCCCTTCTAAAACCCCAAACCCCCTTTAAACCGGGTTTTTTTGGGGAAATTTTGGGGTTTTAAAATAAATTCCTTGGGTTTATTTTTGGAAAAAAAGGGTTTCAAAAAATAAAAAAAAAAATTTTATGAAAAGGGAAAGTTTTTTGGGTTTGGGACTGGTTTTTTTTTTTGGGTTTTGGGGTTTAAAAACCCCAAAAGGGGGCAGGATGGAAAGGGAAAATTAATTTTTTTTGGCCGGGGTTTTCATTTTTAAAATAAAAATTTAAAATTTAAAATTTTTAAAAAAAAAAGGAGGTTTTTCCCCTTTAGGGGGCCCAAGGTCGGGTTATTTTCTTACCCAAAACCCCTTAAAACCCTTTTTCCCCCCTTTTTTCCCCTTGTTTTTTTTGGTTTTTTTTTGTTGTATTTTTTTTTTCTTTATTTTTAAGGGTTTTTCCCAAAAGGGTTTTAAAAATTAATTTTTAAAAATTAAATAAATTAAAATTAACCAAAAAAGGGAAATTTTTAAAAAAAACGTTTTTTAAAATTTTTAAAAAAATTAGGCTTTAGAAAAAAAAAAAAAAAAAAAAAAAAGGGCCTTTTTTCCCTTTTGAAAAATTGAAAAAGGGGGGGGGGGAAAGGGGGAAATTTCCGGGGAAGGGGGGTTCATTGGGGTTTAAAAACTGATGGGAATTTTTCCCTGTTTTTCAAAAAAAAAAAAAAAAAAAAAAATTGTGGTTGGAACCCAATTTAAAAAACCAAAAAAAAAAAAATTTTCGAAAAAAAAAAGGGTTTTACGGGGGAAAAAAAAAAACAGTGCCCAAAAAAACCTTTTTTGGCCCTGGGGGAAAAAAAAAAGGGTTTGCATTTGGGGGGGGGAAGTTTTAAAAATCTTTTTTTTTGAAAAAAAAAAGGAAAGGGGAAAAAAAAAAAAAAAAAAAAAAAAAAAAAGTGATTTATAAAAAAAAAAAAAAAAAAAATAAAAAAAAAACCTTTAAAAAAAGGGGAAGGGAAACCGGGAAATTATAAAAAAAAAAAAAAACAAAAAAAAAAAATTTTTTGGGGTTGTTTTTCCAAAAGGGGAAAAAAAAAAAAAAGGTTTTGGTTTTGAGGAAACTTTCCCAAACTAAAAAAAAAAAGCTTTTAAAAAGGGAAAAAATTTTTAAAAAGGGGGGAAAAAAAGGGGTTAAAAAAAAAAAACCAAATTTTTTTGTGGAAAATTAAAAAAGTTTTTTTGGGAATTTTTTTTCTTTTCCCCAAAAAGGGGCTAAAAAATTTTTAATTTGGGAATATTTTTTAAAAAAAAAAAAAAAAACCCCCCCTTTAAAAAAAAACCTTTTGTAAAAATTTTCCTTGTTTGGGGCAAGGAAAAGGGGGAAAAATTAAAAAAAAAAAAAAAAAAAATTAATTTTTTAATTTTTTTGGGAATTTATTTTTTAAAAAAAGGGGGAAGGGTAAAAAACCCAAAAAACTTTTTAAAAAGGGAAAATTTTTTGTTTTAAAAAAAAATTTTGGGGCCTTTTTAAAAAAAAGGGGGAAAAATTGGGGCCGGGTTTTAAAAAAAAAAAAAACCAAACAGTCCCTTTTTTAATTTGGGACTTTTTAAAGGGGGGGGAAAAAAACCTTTTTTGCTATTGGGGGTTTTTAAAAAAGGGAATTTTTTTGGAAAAAAATTTCCCAAGTTTTCCCCCAAAAGGCAAAATTTTTAACCCCCAAAATAAAAAAAAAAAAAAAAAAAGAAAAAAAATGAGTAAAAAAAAAAAAAAAAAAAAAAAAAAAAAAAAATTTTTAAATTGCAAAAAAAAAAAAAAATTTAAAAAAAAAAAAAAAAAGGGTTGATGCCCCTGATTTTAAAAAATTATTTACCCAAAAAGCGGGGGTTTAACCCTTTGTTTTTACCAAGGTTAAATTGGGGGGAAAAAATTCCAAAACGGGGGAAAGAAATTTCAAAGGGTTTCCCTTTTGAAAAAAAAACTAAAACCTTTTTGCTTTTTTTCCCCAAAAATTTTTATGCAAAACCCAAAAAGGGCCCAAACCCCCCACCCCCCAAAAACCCCAAACACAACCCCCAAAAACACCCCCCCCTTTTCCCCTTTTTTTTTTTGTTTAATTTGTTGGGGGGGGGGGGGGGGGGGGGAAATTTTCCCTTTCCCTTTTTTCATTTTTTTTTTTAAAAAAAAAAAAAAAACCCTTTTTTTTCGCCCCCCAAATTTTTTTCCAAATTTTGTTTGGGTTTTTTAAATTTTAAAAAAACCCATTTTTCCCCTAAAAATTTACTAAAAAGGAAAATTTTTTTGGAGGGGTTTTGGAAAAAAAAAAATTTTAAAATTTAAATTTTAAAAAACCTTTAAAAAACCCTTTTCGGGGGGAAAAAATTTTTCCCAAAAAAAACCCTTTTTTTAAAAAAAAAAAAAAAAACTTCCTTTTACCGGGGGGGGTTTCTTTTCCCCAAAAAGGCCCCCAACCCAAAATCGCTTTTTCTTTTAAAAAATAAATTTTTTCCCTGGGGGGGGAACCCTTTTGGGGAATGGGGGGGTAATATAAAATTATATATATTTTTAAAATTTTAATTTTACCCAAAAAATCTTTTTGGGAAATTAAAAAAGGGGAATTTAAATTTGGGGAAAAGGGGGGCCCCCCAGGGGGAAAATTTGGGGGTTGGGGGGTTTGGGGGGTTTTAAAATTTTTCCCCGGGGAAAGGGGAAAAAAGGGTTTTTTTGGGTTTCCCAGAAAAGATTTTTTTGGGGGGAATTTCCGGGAAAAAGGGGGGTTAAAAAAAATTTAAAAAAGAAAAAAAAGGAAAATTTTTTTGGGCCAAACAAAATTTAAAAAAGGGGTCAATTGGGTTTATTAAAGGGAAAAAAAAAAAAAATTTTTTTAAAAAGGGGAAAAAAAAAATAAAAAACCCAATTTTAGGTAAAAAAAAAAAAAACAAAAAGGGGGATTTTTTAAAAAAAGGGGGAAAAAAAGGGAAAAAAAAAGGGAAAAAAAAAAAGGGGGGGGAAAAAGGCCCCCCCCCTCCAAAAAAAAACCCCAAAAAAAGGGAAAAAGGGGAAAAAGGGGGGGTGGTTTTGGGGTTTTGTGGGGGTTTTGGTTTTCCCTTGTCGGTGCGGTTTGGGCTTTTTTTAAAAAAACCCCCCCAAAACCCGGGGGAAAAAGGGGTTAGTTTTTTTAAAAGGGGGGGAAACCCTTTTGGGGGGAAATTAATTTTTTTTGGGGGGGAAATTTTTTTCCCGAACCCCCAAAAAAAAAACCGGGAAAAAATTAAAACTTTTAAAGGGCCTTTTGGTTTTAAATTAGTTTTTTTAAAAAAAAAAAAAAAAAACTTTCAGGGGAAACTTTTTAAAAACCCTTTTTTAAATTTTTGGCCCATTTTTTGGTTTTTAAAATTTTACCCTTTTTTTTTTTTTTTTTTTAAAATTTTTTTTTTGGGGGGTTTTTAAATTTTGGGCCTTGGGGGAAACTTCCCCATTTTTAAAACCCCAAAAAAAAACAAAAAACTTTTTAAGGGCCCCAGAAGTTTTTCTTTAAAGAAAAGGGTAAAAACCTTTAAAAAAACCCAAAAATGTGGGGTTAAATTTAAAAAAATAAAAAAAAATTAAAACCGGTTTGGGGGGGGGACAGAAAAAATTTTTTGGAAAGGGGAAAAAAAAATTTTCCCTTGTTATGGGTTGGGTTTTTTTTCCCCCCAACCCCCTTTTTAGGTTTAAAATTAAAAAAAAAATACAAAACCCTTTTAATTTTTTTTAAATAATTTTTTTAAATTTTTAAGCGCAAAAAAAAAAAAAAAACAAATTTGGGGGGAACCCCAAGTTTTGGGTTTTTTTCTTTGTTAAAATTTTAAAAAAAAAAAAAAAATTTAAAATTTTTCCCAAAGGAAAAAAAAAAAACTTTTAAGGGGGAAAGAAAAAAAATTTTTAAATTTTCCCAAAAACCACGGGGGGGGGGAAAAAAAAAAAAAAAAATTTTTTTTGGGCCCTTTTAAAATTTTCTTAAAAAAAAATTGTTTTTCCCAGGGGGTTTTTTTCCCTCAAAAAAAAAAAAAACCCTTTTTTTCCCTTTTTGGGAAAGGCCCCCCAAGGGGAAAAATTTTTTTTGTTTTTTTGTTTTATTTTTCCCCAAGGTTTTCTTTTTTTTTTTAAAAATTCAATTTTTTTTTTTGGAAAAACCCCCACTTTTTTTTTTTTTTTTAAATTAAATTTTTTGGGGGAAAAAAAAAAAAATTATAAAAACTAAAAAAAAAAAAAAAATTGGAAAAGGTTTTAAAAAAACCCCTATGGGGACTAAAAGATTTTTTTCCCCACTTTTTCCCTGAAAGGGTTTTTTTTTGGCAAAATTTTTTGTTTTTTTTTTCAAAATTGGCCCCTTTTTCAAAAAAAAACCAAACGGTTTTTTTGGGGGGGGGGAAAAAACCAAAAATTCAAATTCAATTTAAAACCCCCCAAAAAAGGGGGGAAAAAAACCCCAAATTTCCTAAATTTTCCGATTTTTTTTTGGGAATTGGGAAAAAAAAAGGGAAAAAAAATGTTTTTTTTTTTTTCTTTCTAAAAAATTGAAAAATTAATTTTTTTTTTGGGTTTTTTAAAAATTTTTAAAGGGGATATTTTTGATTAAAAAAAAATTTTTAAAAAAAAAAACCCTTTTGAAAAAAAACCTTTAAAAGAAAAAAAAAGGGAAAAAAATTAATTTACAAAAAAAAAAAAAAAAAAAAAAAAAAAAAACCCCAAAAAAATTAAAGGGGAAAAAAAGGGTTTTTTTTTTAAAAGGGTGGGGGGCTGGGGAAAAAAGGGAAATTTACCGGGGGGGGAATTTGCCCTTCCTTTTTAAAAAAAACCCTTAAATTTTTAAAAAAAAAAAATAAAATTTAATTTAAAATTTAAAAAGGGTAAAAAGGAAATTGGGGCTTTGTTTTTTTTTGGGCCCCCCTTTTGGCCCCCAAATTTTGGGAAAAAAACCCCCCCAAAACTAATGGAAAAAAAAACCCACATTTTCCCCCAACCCTTTTCCCCACCCTTTTAACATTTTTTTATTTTTTTTTAAATTGGAAAACTTTTTTTCCCATTTTAATTTTAAAAAATAAATTAGGGGGGGCATTTTAAAAAAAAAATATTTTTAAAATTGGGGGGGGGGGTTTTGGGGGAAAAAGGAAAAAAAGGGGCCCAAAAAATTTAAAAAGAAAAATAGGGGGAAAAAAAAAAGGAATTTTGGGGGAAAAAAAAGGGGGAAAAAAAAAAAAATGGGAAAAGGGGGGGGACAAGGAAAAGGGAAAAAAAAGGGGAAGGGGGGGGGGAAAAAGAAAGGAAAAAAAAAAAAGGAAAAGGGGGGAAAGGAAAAAAAAAAAAAGGAAAAACCAGGGGAAAAAAAAAAAAAATTTTGAAGGGGGAAAAAGGGGCCCAGGGGGGGGGAAATTCCCCTACACTGTTTTTTTTTTTTAAACCCAGTTTTTTTTTCCTTTAAGGGGCCCCCCCCCAAAAAAAAACCCTTTTAAACATTAAAAAAAAAAAAAAAAAAAAAAAAACCCTGGGAAAAATAACGGGAAAAAAAAAAAAAAAAAACCCACTACCCCGGGTTTTTAAAGGGGGGCCCGGGGAAAGGGTTGGGGAAAAAAAAAGGGACCCCCCTTTTTCCAGTAAAAAAAAAAAGGGAAAAAAAAAAATCTAAAAAAAAATTTTTATTTTTTCCCGGGGAAAAAAAAAAAAAAAAAAAACATTTTTTTTGGGGAAATTTTTTTGTGATTTAAAGTTTAAAAAAAAAGGGGAGGGGAAAAATGTATTTTTAAAAAATTTTTTTAAAAAAAAAAAAAAAAAAAAAAAACCAAAAAAATTTTAAAAATTTCCCAAAAAAATTTGGTTTTTTAAAGGCCCCTGAATTTGTTTTTGCCGGGGGAAAAAAAATTTTTTTTTGGGGGGAAATTTGGCCCCCCCCGGGGTTTTTTCACCCCCTTTTGTTGGGTTTCGGGGGGGAAACCCAGGTTTTTTGGGAAAAAACGGGTTTTTTTTTTTTTGGCATAAATTTTTATGGGGGGGAAAAGGCTAAAAAGGGGGCCCATTTTTTGAAAAGGGTTTTTTTGGGTGTATGTAAGGGTTTCTTTAAACAGAAAAAAAAAAAAAATTTTTTTTTTTTTGCCAATTTTCCCGGGGGAAGGGGGGGAATTATTTAAAAAAAAAAAAAAATTTTGGGGTTTGTTTAAAAATTTTGTTTTTTTAAAAAAAAAAAATTTTACCCACCCACAAAAAAAAAAAAAAATTTTTAAAAAATTTTTTTCTGGGGGGGCTTTGGGTGGGAAAAGTTTTATTTTGGGGGGAATTATTTCCTTAAACCAAAAATTTTGGTTTTAAAAGGTTTTTTTTTTTCCCAAAAAAAAAAAACCCCCCGGGAAAACCCTTTTTTTAAAAAATTTTTTTTAAAAAAAAAAACAAAATTCAGTTTTTGGCCCATTCCTTTTCAACAAAAAAAAAAAACCCTTTTTTTTAAAAAGGGGGAAAGGGTTTTAAGGGGAAAAAAAAAAATTCTTTTTGGTGGGAATTTTTTTGGAGAGGGGAAGATCTTGGGGAATTTGAAAAAAAAAAAAAAAAAAAAGATAAAAATTAAATTTCTTTTTAAAAAGGGGGCCCCTTCTTGCCCTTTTTAGTTTTTTTTAAAGGGGGCAAAAATTGGGGACCAGGGGGATGGGGCAAAAAAAAAAAGAAAAAAAAAAAAAAAGTGGAAAAAAAAAGTGGGGAAAAGGGAAAAAAAAAAAACTTGGGGGTTAAAAAAAAAAAGTTTTTTTTTCTAAAAAAGGGGGAAAAAATTTGAAATAAAAAATTTTCCCCTTTTAAAAAAAAATTGGGGGAAAATACAAAAAAAGGGGGAACCCAAAAAAAGATTTTATTTCCCCGGGAAAAGGTTTAAAAGGTGGGGAAACCCTTGGCCTTTGGGGTTAAAAACCCGGGGGGGGGAAAAACCCCCCAACCTTTTAATTTTGGAAGGGGGAAAAAAAACCTTTTTTTTTCCGGGCCCCTTTTGGCCGGGCCAGTTTTTCCCTTTTTCAAACCTTTTTCGGGGGTTTTTTCCCATTTTCCCCCCCCCCAAAGGCCTTTCCCAACCTTCCCAACCCCTTTTAAAAAAAAAACCCAAGGGAAAAAAAAGTAAACAAAAAAGGGAAAAAAAAAAAGGTCGGGGCCCTTGGGGGCCAAAAAATTACCCCAAAATGTTTAAAAAAAAAACTGGACCCCCCCAAAAGGTTTAAACATAAAAAAAAAAACCCAATTAAAAGGTTTCCTCCTTTCCCTTTTCGGGCCTTATTAAAAACCCCCAAAAAAAAAAAAGGGAAAAAAAAAAGGAAAAGGGGAAAAAAAAACCTTTTTTTTATCGTCTTTAAAAAAAAAAACCAATTGGGGGGAAAATTTTTGGGGGTTTTTCCCTTCGGGCCCATTTTTAAAAAAAAACCAAAAATATCAATTTAATTTAAAAAAACCAAAAAAAAATTTTTGTTTTAATCAATTCTAAAAAAATTTTTTTTTAAAACGGGCCCCAACTTTTTTTTCCCCTTTTTATGGGGGGAAATTTTTTCAAAGTTGGGGCCCCCTTTTTGGGGGCCCCCTTAAAAAACAATTTGTGTGTTTTTTTTTTTTAAGGGAAAAAAATTTGGTTAATTTCAGTTTTTTTTTTTTGGGGGAAAAAAAAAAAAACCTTTTTTAAGTTTACTATTTTGGGGGAAAAAAAAAAAAAGAAAAAAAAGGGTTGTTTTGGGGGTTTATTTGTGAAAAAAGGGGGGGGGACCCCGGGGGGGGGGCCAAAAAGGGGAAAAAACCCGGGTTTCCCCAGAAAAAAAGTAAACCAAAAAAAAACCCAAAAGGAGGGGGGGCCCAAAAAAGGGTTTTTCGGGAAAAAACGTTCAAAAAAAAAAACGGGAGGGGTTTAAAAGGGTAGTTATTTTTGGTGGGCCGGGGGGGATTTCCGAAAAAAAAAACTTTTAATGAGGAAAAATTTTAAAAAACCTTGGGAGAGGGGGGGGGAAAAATTCAAAAGGAAAAATTTCACCCCAAAAAAAAATTCCCAATTTTAGGGAAAGGGGGGGTCGGTCGGGGAAATTTTAATTTTTCCCTCTTTTTTGTTTGTTTTCCCTAAAAATTTTTTGTTAAAAACAAAAAAAAGGGCTGCGGGGAAGGGGGAAAATCGGGGAAGGGTTTTTTCGGGGGGCCAAAAAAAAACCCCAAACCCGTGGGAGGCCAAAAAAAAAAAAAAGGTTTGCGGGGGGCAAAAAGGGGTTTTTGGGCCCCGGGGGTTTTTCCCAAAAACCCTTGGGGGGGGGTTTCCCCCGGTTTTCTTTGTTTGAAAAAAAATTTAAAAATTTTTTTTTAAAAAATTTTCCCCGGGTTTGGGTTTTTTGGGGGTTTTAAACCTTTAATTAAGTAAAAAAAAAAATTTTCCCCAAAAAAAGGACATTCAAAAAAATTTTGGTTTGAAAGGGGGCAAAAAAAGAGGGGCCCTTTCCCAACCCCAAAAAAAAAAAAAAACCCAAAAAGAAAATTTTTCCCCCCTTTTTTAAAAAACCTATTTTTGGTTGGGGTTTTGGAACCCTTTTTTTTTAAATTCATTTTTTTTTTGGGGAAACCAAAGTTAGAAAAAAAAAAAAAAAAAAAAAAAAAAAAAAAAAATTTAAAAAAATAAAAAAAAAAAAAAAAAAAAAAAAAAATTTAAAAATTTTAAAAAAAAATAGGGGAAAAAGGGGGGAAAATTTTCAGTAATTTTTTTGGAATTTTTTTCCCACTTTTTGAGGCCCAAAATTTAAATAAAAAAAAATTCGGGGAAAAAAAGGGGAAAAAGGGGGTTCCACAGCCCCCCCATTTCCGGGCCAAAAAACCAAAAAAAATTTTGGACAAAAAAAAAAAAAGGGAAATAAACGGGGGGGGGAAAAAAAAAAAACCCTTTTACCCTTTTTAAATTTTGATTTTTAAGGTTTTTTTAACCATTTTTTTTTGCAAACCTTTTTAAACCCTTTTTAAATTTTGGATTTAAAAAAAAAACAAATTTTTTTCCAAAATTTTCCCCCCCTCGGGGGGGGGGTTTTTTTAAAAAATTTTGTAAAAAATCTAAAAAAAAACCCCCAAGGGGAAAAAAAACCCCAAAAAAAAAAAAATTTGGTTTGGGGATTTCCCCCACATGTTGTATTTTTTAACTTTAAAAACATTAGGGGGGCATTTTTCAAAAATAGGAAAAGGGTTAGGGAAAAGGGGCCCAAAAAAATTAAAAATTTTTAAAAAAATTTTAAAAATTTTTGTTTCAAAAAAAAAAATTTAAAGTTTTTTTTAATTTTTTTTCCCTTTTCCCGGGGGGGAAACTTTTTCTTTTTCCCGGGGGACGGGGTTTAAGGGGGGTGAAAGGGGGAATTATCCCATAAAAAAAAAACCAAAAAAAAATTTTTTTTTAATTTGGGGGGGGGGGGGGGGGGGGGGGAAATTTTTCCCCCGGGGGGCCCCAAAACACCCCAAATTTTTAAAATTTTTTCCCCCTAGCTAAGGGGGCCTTTTCCTTGGTTTTTCCTAAATTTGGCCCCTTTAATTTAAAAATCAAAAAATTTTGGAAAGGGGAAAGGAAAAACCCCCACTAAAAAAAAAAAAGTTCCCTTTAAAAAAAAAGGAGGGGGGGGAAAATTTTTTTTTTGAAAAAGGGGGGGGGGGGGGGAACGGGAATTTTAAAGGGCCCAAAAATTTTTTTTTTTTCCGGGTTAAACCCAAAAAAAAGCTGAAAATTTTTGGGCCCTTTTTAAAAAAGGGTTTTTTTTTGGGGGGTTTCTTTTTTAATTTAAAAATTTTTTTGAAAAAAATCGGGGGGGGTTGGGGTTTCCCCTTTTAAAAAAAAGAAATTAAAAAAAAAGGGGGGAAAGGGGGGGGGGAAAAAAAAAAAGGGGCCGGGGGAAAAACCCCCACTTTTTTCCCCGGCAAGGGGGAAAAAAAAAGGAAAAAAAATAAAAAAAAAAAAAAAAACCCCGGGGGGAAAAGGTTTTTAAAGTTTTTTTCCCCTCCCGGGTTTGGGGGGGGGAACCATTTTTTTTTCCCTTTTGGGGGGGGGGGACCCCAAAAAAAACCGGGAAAAAAAAACCCCCCCTTCCCTAGGCGGGGAAAACCCATTTTTTTTTCAAAAAAAAAATTTTTGGGGTTGGGTTTTAAAAAATTTGGGAAAAATTTTGGTTTGGGGCTTTCGAAATTTCCCTTTGGGAAAAATTTTTTAAAGGGGGGAACTGGGATTTCCCCCAGGGGGGGGACAAAGGGCCCCCAAAAACCAGTTTTTTTGGGATTTCATTTTTTGAAAAAAAAAAAAAAAAAAAAAATTTCCCGGGGGGGCCCAAAACCCTTTTTTTTCCCTATCCTTCCTAAATTTTTTTTCCCCGGGGGGGGAAAAAAAAGGGGAAGGGCCCCCCCTTTTTAATGGGCCAACAAAAAAAAATTTGGGGGGGACATTAAAAAAAAAACCCCGGGTGTTTTTGGGGGGTGTTTTTTGAAAATTTTTTTGGGAAAAGAAAACCGGGAAAAATTTTTAAATTTTTTTTCCTTTTTAAAAAATTTTTGAGGCGGGCCACCCCAGGTTTTTTAAACCCCTTTGGGTGTTTGGGGGGAATTTCTTTTTTTCCCCCAAAAAAAAAAGGGGGGGGGGGGGAAAAACGGGCAGGGGGTCCATTTTTTTTCTTTTCCCCCCCCTTTGCACTTTTGGCTTTTGGGTAAAAAAAAAAATTTTCCCCAATAGGGTGGGAAAAAAAAAAAGCTTTTTTTTGGCCCCCCCCATTTAAAATTTTTTTTAAAAATTAAAAAACATTTGGTCCATTTTTTCCCATTTTCTGCCCAAATTTTTCTTGGAAAAAAAACCAAAAAAAAAAACCCCAAAAAGGGGTTTGGCCAAAAAAAAAAGGCCCCTTTAAATTTTTGACCCAAAAAATTAACCCCAAAAAAAAAATAGGGGGGTTTTTTCCATTTTTTTTCCCCCCAACTCTGCCAAAATTGTCTTGGTAAAAACAAAAAAAAAAAACCCCTTTAAGGGGGGTTGGCAAAAAAAAAAAAAAAATTTTTGGGCCCCAAATAAAATTTTTTCAAAAATTGGGGTGCCCCAATTTTTTTTTCCAAATTTTCGGGGCCCAAAAAATTTTTGGTTTTCTTGGTAAAAAAAAAAAAAAACCCCAAGGGGGTTGGAAAATTTTGGGGCCAAATTTTTTGGGGGGGACACGGGGAAATTATAAAAAAAATTTTAACCCAATTTTTTCCATTTTTTTCCAAACCTCCCCAAATTTGGGGCTTTTTTTTTTAAAAACCGAAAAAAAAAACCCAAATGGGTGGAATTTACCCAAAATTTTTTGGGGAACCAATTTGGGAAATAATAAAAAAATAAAAAACCATTTGGCCCCTTTTTTTCCCCCCCTTTTTGCCCCTTTGGGGCCTTTGGTAAAAAAAAAAAAAAAAACCCCCAAAAATGGGGGGGGCAAAAATTGGGGCCAAAAATTTTTTGGGACCCCCCGGGGGGAAAATTTTTTAAAAAAAATAATTTAAAAAAAAAAACCAAAAAAAAAAAAAATTTTTCTCTTTTTTAAAAAATTTTTTCCCCGGCAAAACAAAAAAAAGGGCTTTTTTTTTTCCAAAAAACCCCATGGTTTTTTTTGCCTAAAAAGGGGGGGGGTTTTTTTCCCGGGTTTGGGGGGGGGAAATTTTTTGTTTGAAATGGGGGGTTTTGAAAGCGGGGGAAAATTACGCCCCCCAAAAAATTTTTGGGGAAAAAGGGGGGGGGATTTCCGGGCCCCAACCCAAAAATTTTAAAGAAAAAAAAAAAAAAAGAAAGGCCCAAAAAAAAAATTTTAAATTTACCCGGGAAAAAAAAAAATTTCCTTTTTGGAGGGGAAAAAAAAAAAAAAATTTAAAATTTTAAAAACTTTTCCCTTAGGGTTTTTTTAAAACCTTTTCGTGAAAAAAAGGTGGGACTTTACAAAAAACCAAAATTTTTGAAAATTAAAAAAGAAAAAAATTTTTTTTTTGGGGGGAAAAAAAAAAAAAAAAAAAAACTTTTGGGGGGGGGCCTGGGGTTTTTTTAAAAAAAACCCGGGGAAACTAAAGGGGTTTTTTTGGGGGAAAAAATTTCCCCTGGGGGGCAAAAAAAAAACTTCAGGTTTTTTGGGGGGGCCCAAAAAAATTTTTCCCGGGGGGGGGGAAATTGGGGGGGCGGGGGGGTTAAAAGTTTTACGGAGTGGGGGGGGAAAAAAACCCTTTTTTTTCCCCGCCCCCAGGGCCCCCCCTTTTTGTAAAATTTTGGGGGGCCATGCTTAAAAAGGTTTATTTTTCCCCCCAGGACCAAGGGTTTTTGGAAAAATTATTTTGGATATTTTGTTTTTTGTGAATCGGGTTTAAATTAAAAAAAAAAAAAAGGGGAAAGGGGAAATTGGTGTTTCTTCCTTTTTTTTCGGGGTTTCCATTTTTTGCAAAAAAAAAAAAAATGTGAAAAAAAAAAACCTTTAAAAAAAATTTTAGTGGGGGGGAAAGGGGGGAAAAAATTTTTTGGGCCCCCACTTGTTTATAAAAAAGGGAAAAAAAAAAATTTAAAAAAAAAAAAAATTAAAAAGGGGAATTTTTCTTGGGGGGCCCTTAAAAAACCTTTTTTTCCTTTAAAAAAAAAAAAATTATTTTTTTTTGGGGGGGTTTTTTGGGAAAGTTTGGGAAAAAAAAAAAAATTTTTTTCCCAAAACTTTAAAAATTTTTGGAAAATTTTAATTTTGGGAAAAAAAAAAAAAAACCCAAAGCCCATGAAAAAAAAACCACTGGGGGTTAATTTTGGGGGGGAAAGTTTTTTTGCCTTCTAAAAAAATTGGGAAAAAAAGCAAATTTTTTTGGCCAAACAAAAAAAAACCTAGGGGGAAGGGGAAATTTTTGGAAAAATTTATGGGTTCAGGGAAAATTTTAAAAAAAAAAAAGAAAAAAAAAATTGGGGGAAAAAAAAAAGGAAAAAAAAATTGGTTTTAATGGGCAGAAAAAAAATAAAAGGGGGGTTTTCCATTTTTTTAAAGGGCCAAAAGGGGGAAGGGGTGTAAAGAAAAAGGGAAAAAAATTTTGTTTTTTTTTGGGTTTGG
>NW_023658665.1:0-23374 GCF_015228065.2 Penaeus monodon | reverse complement strand
ACTTTTTTTTTTATCCCCTTTTTACCCCCAGGGGGCCCCTCGAGGGGGGGACATCGGGGACGTCGTTCCCTCTTTAGCTGGGAAAATCTCCAAAAAAACAAAAAAAGTCCGGGGCTCTCCATCCTCCACCGCAGGCCTCCGTCAGGCGGTCCCTTCTCAGCGTCCCCGTCGCTCCCCCGTCGGATCCTACGCCCTGGTCCACTTGTAATATTGGCCGGGGAGGTTTGTGGGGGGTTTGGGATGATGTGAGCGGGGTGGGTGCCAAAAGGAGCATAGGGGGGCGTCAAAAAAGGCGACGTGCCCGGGGCGTTTCACGGCCAGGTAAGTCCTTTGTTCGGTTCTAGCCCCTCCTCCCCCCAAATTTTTGTCCCCAATCTTTTTAAGCACCACCTGCATTTCCTCTAAACCTCGTCCCTTTTGCTGACACCCCTTGGGAGTTTTTCCATCAGAAATGGAGTGGGATGGGGGGTATTGAGGAATCCTCCCCCCAAATAAGGTCTTTGGAGCATCAGGAAAGGCTCCAGAGGCCTCAACGGTGACAGCTCCACTGAAACCCAATCCAAAGGGGCCCTCTGTGCTAGGCGAATGCCCCTGGTAAAGGCTCGGGCACCCCCTTTCCCACAAAGGCACCTAAAACCTTAAAAAGACTGCTTAACATCCACGGGGGGCCTTTGCGCAGACAGAATGCCCCGAGAAAGGCTGGGGTCCGCCCTTTGCCGGGGAAAAGAAATCCTGAACCTGTCCAAGGGAAATGGGGGAAACTAGTTCCCAGGTAAAAAAATTAAAAAGGTAATCCAGGATCCAAAAGGGGGACAGCCTAAAGGTTGAGGAAAACCCTTGCCCACATTCTGCCAAAACCTTTGAAGAAAAAATATAAAGAAGGATACCTAATCCAGGGAAAACTGTAAAGGGAAATTCATGAAAAATGGGAAGAACGCAACTCTGATAGTTTCATGTAATCAATTGTTTTGCCTACAAAAATGCCCGGGGAAAAATCGTCCCTTTTCCTGAGGGGACCCCCAAGTTCAACCCCTTTATGGAACCTTTGCAAGGACCCCATGGAGGAGTAGCAGAAATGGTAGTCAAGATTTTCCCTTCCAGGCCATCCCCCCTGCAGCAACACTGCAGGTAAACCCCCCCTAAGGGAAGCCCCCTTTCCCGCGGGGGGGGGGGGGGGGGGTTTGAGGTCCCAATGATCGGTGAGCCGGGACCAGGGGGTCCCCAACGGAGGGGTCCCATGGGGGATGAGAAAAAAAGGGTTTCCGGGCACCAAGGCTATGGGGGGGGGATGGTGTCCCCACCCCGGTTATTCCTCTTGGACCGGGGAGAACCCCCCACGTGTTTTTGCCGTGGTGGATCCCGTTTTCCCAGGAACAGGAGCCTGGGGTTGACGATGCTGCACCTGCGCCCTGCAGCTAGCAACCACCTCTTTGGCCCTTTATTTGGTTAGACGGGGGCTTGATAAAGGCCCTGTAAAGTCAATCGGCGGTCAAATATGGCTAGGGCAAGCAGGCACATTCAGTCGATAGCGCATAGGTCCCGCGCGCCATCGTACTGGAAAGGGGCTGCGAAATTTTTCCTCATTCCCCCTGGGGCTGTTGGGAGTTTTTAAAACCCAAACTATAGTTTTCCCCTGGGGACTCCATGGTGGGGGGGGGGGTGAGAAATAAAGAATTCAAATTTGTATAGTACTACAATTTTACAAAGATCTAGCTCTCCCCTGACGCCTGCGAAACCCTCGACCTTTTTCTCTCGGAAAATCCCCGTTGTCCCCTTTGGAACCTTTTAAGCTTCCAAAGAGCAAAAGGGGAACGTAAGGGTTCCCGGGCCCCCAAACCCAGGTAAAAGGGGAAAACCCCCTCAACCCATAAGGAGATTTACCTGGTAAATAAAAGCATTTCATATAGTAAGAAATGGTAGTAAAACCCATGATGTTAGTCAGGATCTTGACTTTTTTGAGGTTCAGGGAAAATATTTGAAGTAGTAAACGTGCCCTCGTACCCCCACAGCGAGATGGACCTGATAGTTGGGGTTTTCGTCCCAGACGAGAGTGACCGTCTGGTCGATATGCAACTTTCCCTGGGTATTTTTTCATGCTCTCCTCACAAAACCCTAAACAGGTAAGGGGGAATTTGTTTTTTCCCGGACCTGAAGGATTTGAGAAAATGTTAGAGGAACTAGAGAAAATTTTAAATGTAGTGCAGTAAAACATTTTAAAAAATTTTGATGGTTTTAAAGTCGCCCCACCTTTTCCAAAAACCATACCCCTTCCAAATCGGTTAAGTTAGCATGGACCACCTAAGGTAAAGAATTGCAACCCTTTTGGGTGTTCCAGCCAAGAGGCATGGAAAAATTCTTCCCCCTTTAAAGAAAAGGACCCAAGAAAGGGGGGTTTAAACGGCACAAAAAAAAAAAACCCACCAAACTTTAAAATAAAAAAAAAACCAAAAATTTCTTCAAAAAAAAAAAAAAAAAAATAGGGGTAAAAGGACAAGGGAAATTTTTTTTTCCCAGGGGAAAGCGACTTGCCCGTGTGCTTTTGACAGCCAGGTAGGCCCTTTGCTTGGTTTACCCCATCCCCTTCCCCCCCAACCCCTTGCCCCCAATGCTTTTACAGCACACACCTCCCAAATTCCCTCAAAACCCTCTCCCAAATTGCGAAAATGCCTCTGGTGATTTCCACCAAAAAAGGGAGTGGAGGAGGGGCTTTTGAGGAGACCCCTCCTCCCAGAGTAAGGTCTTTGGAGCCATCGGGCAGGCTCCGAGGCCTCAAGGGTACAGCTCCAGCTGCCACCACTTTCCCGGGAGCATCTGCGCGGCGAATGCCCCTGAAGAAAAGGCTCGGGGCCCCCCCCTTTTGCCCAGGCAAAGGAACCTGAACCGTCCAAAAGCTCCAGCTGCAAAAAACCCCACAGGGGCCTCCGTGCAAACGAAGCCCCTAAAAGAAAATTTCCAGGCCCGTCCTTTGCCTAGGAAAAGAAACCTGAACCTGCCCGGGGGAAAAACTTGGAAATAGTTCCAAGGAAAACAACCTTTAAAAAAGGTACTCCGGACCCTGGAAAGGGAAGCCTAAGGTGTGAGGCAAACCTTACCCAGGTGTCCAAAACACCTCATGAAGAAATAACTAAAACTGGATACCCTAACCCAAAGGGGAACTGTGGGGAATTTCATGAAAAATGGGAAGAACTGCAACATCGATAGCTTCGGGAACCCCCGTTTGGGGATGCCAAAAAGAGTTATGACCAGGGAAAAACGCCCCCATTTTCTGAGAGGTTTCCAATTTTAAACCCCATTTGGAAACCTTTAAAAGGGATCATGGAGGAGTAGCGTAATGGTACATCATGTATTCCCTTCCAGGCCATCCCCGCGACAACACGCAGGAAGGCTGTGGAATAAGCTTGACACCCCCTTACACTGTTGATCCATCTCCCTTCCCTCCACAAATCAAAACATAAATGTTTTGGGAAAGATTACGGGCGTTGCCCCACCCTTTTCTACTTTGGGAATTTCAATGGTCGGCATCACCCGGGGGAGACATTTTGGCAACCTCGAGAAGGGCCCTGGATCCTTTTTTTAAGAGTAGATGCGTTTTACTAAACAGGACACTCCCACCATTTCCAAGTTCAAACTGGGACATTCCCAATATAGACCTATCAAAGGTCCCTGTTCCATTGATTCACTGGCGGGTCAGGGAAGGACTTACGGAAGCGCCTTTTTCCAATAATTTTAAAGGAGGTGAGGGTTATTCCAGCAATGGAGTGCAGAGTGGCGACTTGAACAGCAGCGGGAAATTTTTTTAGATCAACGCAGATTGCAGGATTTTTTAATGTTTTCCGGTGTTCAAGAGTTTTAATCACTTCATACACGAATTCCCCCTTGCAGCAGAAGCCCCCTTCCCCAAAAATAGCGGACAGTACTCGACCCCAACAGGGTGGTCTGATAAATCCAAAAAAAGGTCAGAGCAAGGAAAGTGATTTAAAGGGAGTTGAAACACGCCCCCCCATTTTTAACCTTTTCATTTTAAAAAAAAACCCAGCCAAAGGGAGGCGAGTGTAAAGGAGGGGACGGGCTCTGGGGAAGATGTCTCTCGATTAACCCGGGGCCCCTTACATGGGGGTGGGACAAAGGGGCGAAGATTGCGGAAAAAGCACTCCTTCAAACCCCCTCTGAAGTAGATGGCAAATCATCACCGACAAAAAAATTGCAATGACTAGCTAAACCATGGCGAGATCTCCTTTGGGCATCTTAACTACCCATTTTCCACTCTTTGTGTGAAAAGGAAACAACACCCAGTTCGTTTTTTAGGGAAAGCGCAGAACTTCCCTACAAATTTCCATTTTTGGCAAAGGGGTGGACTTGCTTTGCAGCTCTGCCAAACTGCCCCAGGAAGTGACATATTTCCCTTCAAAAATATCCTTTCGGAGAGTTCCCCAGAATTTTTGGGCTTTTTCAATAGGATCTATAGGGGGGCCAGGCCCCCCACAGGGGAAAAAGGTTTTAAAATTTCCCGTTCCCAAAATGGCAAAGATATTCCACACCCGGGGAAAATTTAAAACCAATTCTCTCACCCGTGCTCTGCAAAACTGATGGAGAAATGGTAAAATTCGGTTTCTGGCGCTAGAAAAGAAAACGTGTTTACCCCCAAACAAAAATGGGTTTTTAAAATGAGATCGACCACAGATGCCTTGTGGGGTGGAAACTGCTATACAGAATTCCTTCGCACAGCGACGTCACTGTTAGCAGTCTTCTTTGAAACCTTTAAAAAGGGTTACGATACGATTGGGAAACAGGATACTCATGAAGCTGTAGACATGGTTTAAAAGGAGCAACCTACCTCAACAAACTTCCCTTTCTGACAGGAAGTTTAGATTCAGGGAGGAAACAGTTTCTCTAACCCGGAAGATCAGGGAAGGGGTCCCACAAGGAGTGTTTAAATGTGACCCTTTTTGCCCCTTGCTATAATGAATGTAAAAGGGTTTTTCCAATGGTTATGTAATCTGTATGGGATACGTTACACTGTACTGCCCCGAGGAAGCTTTCAGGATGTGCAAGGATGCATGCAGACTGCAAAAATCAGGTTTTTGGGGGAAATATAGGTTCAAATTTTTTTCCAAGCAAGACCAGGCATAATTTTCCCCAAACGAAAAAGTTTTCCCTCCTTCCCTCTATTTTGGAGCAAACCCACGCAATTTTTCCAAGAGGGGAAGTACTTGGGCTAATTTTGACTCAAGACTTAATGGGTGCCTCACTCAAACAGTTAAAAGTGAAGGCTACAAAAACGCTTTTTATTTTGCGGGGGCTTTCACATTATTTGGGGGGCAAAGCACAAACCCTTTTACGGTTTACCCAAGCTTTTGAGTAGCTTTATTATGGCTGTGAGGTGTATTCTTCTGCAACTCCCCTGTTCTCTGGGCATTGGGCTCGGTTCATAATGGCTCTCAGAATCGTATGGGGGTTTAGGTTTACCTTGGGAAACCCGTATGCTGAGAGAGGGGGGAACCACCCTTTTATTACACCGGGCTACTGAAACCCGATTTTTACACGAGCTACGAGCATACTTTACTCATCCGATTGGTTTTCAACCCCCTTGAGGATGCCGATCCCATGGTAGGGAAAAAGGGAACTTGTGGAAGATCTAATTTTATTCATAAGGTTCTGGGTGTTTGGGAATTTCCCCCAAATTTCCCCCCCTTTGGGCTAATAAGTCGAGATGGTTTTGGGCGGATTGGAAAAAGGGGGGAGCAGAAGCAGAATCAGAGAGAAATTTTTTCAGACATTTTTAAGTACCCAAAGGATCAGAGGAATATATACAGATGGTTAAATCTGAAATGGTGTGGGCTTTTCAGCAGGGGTAGAAGGGGGGGCATCTGGGAGTCTTTTTCTAGCACCTCGATCTTTACTGCGAGTTACATGCCATCCTTTCAGCGTTAAAAGACTAAGATTTAAACCCTTCTATTGTGTATATGTGCCTTTGTATGCCCTTAAGAAAAAAGGCTTAACTCATACATCCAGTAGTAAGGGGGGGTTTTAAGTTTGGTTTCACTGATGTCAAACGTAAAAAAATAACTCTGGTTTTTGGGGCCAGCGCATGTGGTACAGTGGGAATGAGGGCTGATCGAAGCCCAAAGGGGCTGCCCTCAGCCTTGTGTGGTTTTCCCCTCCCCACCGACCCGAAACCCCCATAAGGATTTTCTTTGTAAAAATGGAAGGAAAAATGGAGGCATCCTTCAGAAAAAACTGCGAGAGATTAGAGTGACCTTTGGCAGTTGGGTGACTAGCATCCCAACCCCAACCCAAAAGTGGGTTGCTTAACAAGATTAGAACGGGCACACAAAATGTCATGGGGGGATGATGGCTAAAGTAAGCACTTTTTGAAGGATGCCAAGGCCATTAACGATCGCACATGTAGGGAAAGATGGGCAAAATTTTCCCGACCAAAGACGTTGTAATTGTTCCCCAAAAACAGAAAAGTATTTGGGGGAGGATGTGACATAGGGGTCTTATTAGTTTTCCCTTTGGGAGACTAATTTTTAAAAATTTTAAATTTTGCATAAGTTTATGCAAAGATTTTATGCACTTAAGTAATATTTATGCTTTTATTTTTTAAACATTTTTTGTTTTTTTAAGATTTTTGTAGATTTTTAAGTTTTTAAAATTTTTTAAATTTCTAGTAACAAAGGGATTCGCCCCTAATGACCTAGCTGTTGATGGGCAGATAATTTTAAATAATCAATCAATCAATTACTGCAGGTGAAGGCTGTGAGAATAGGCACCTTTCCTATTGCCCCTTACCTTCCTCCCATAATCTGAATTTAAAGATTTGGAGATCACTTTGGGGGAGTTCCAAAACCCTTTCTACTCTTGGGAGATTTCAAGTCGGCATCACCTCTGGGGGGACACTTTTCCAACCCCGAGGAGGGCCTTGGGGGTTTGTTCTTAAGAGTAGAAGTTTACTGAAAAGTGACACTCCCCCCATTTCCAAATTCAAACTGGACATTTTCCAAAAAAGACTAATAAAAGGCTCACCGATTTACAGTTTAAATTATTTTGGAGGCAGGGGAAAACTTTCAGGGAAATGACCACTTTCCAAACTTTTTTGGGGGAGGTGAAAGGTATTCCCGTAATGGAGGCAGAGATGGGGACTTGAACAGCGGACGGAATCTTTTAGATCAACTGCAGATTGCAAGGATCTTGAATATTTCCCGTGATTCAAGTGCTATTAATCCCTACTCACGAAAACCTTGGTAGAAGTCCTTTCCCAAAAAAAGCGGCCATTCCCGTCGACCCCATACCTGGTGGTCTAGAATGCCAACAGCGTCAAGCAAGAAAGCGCATTAAAAGGGATTAAAAAGACGCCCACATTGAACCTTGATCATTTCAAAAAGACCCGAGCCAAGGGAGGGAGTGCTAAAGGAGGCCAGCGGACTCGGGGAAGTTGTTTTCCCGATTAACTCTGGGACCCCCTTTTGCATGGGGATGGGACAAGGTGCCAAGATCGTGGAAAGAGCATACCTGTCACAACCTGCTTGAAGATAGGGCAAATCTCACGATTTAAAAGATTCCCCAGAGATCTTCTGGAGCACTACACCTCGATTCTCCCCCTTTTTGGGTAACTGAACAACACCCCGGTCGTTTTTTCCATAGGACGACAGAACTTCCAACAGTTTCCATTTTTTTGCAAGGGGATGGACTCTGCTTTTTTTCAGCTCTGCGTAGACTGCCCCAGGAATGATGATATTCCTACCAAATTATCTTACTTTACCAGAGATCCCCAGAAGTCCTGTTAGACCTATTTAATGGGATTATGGGGAGGGGCACAGTGCCATCCACTGAAGAAAAGCAAAATTTTCCTTTTCCTAAACCTGGCAAAGATGTTTCCGCACCGGAATAAGCCCAATTTTCCCTCACAAATGATCAGGGGGCCGGATGGCAAAAAGTAAACACATTGTGGGGGGATGTCATGAGCCTTAACGATCGACATGTAGGGGAAAGAGTGCAACTTCTCAGCCAAAACGTATGTTTTTGCCCCCCCAATATCACGAAAAATTTTGGGGGGAGGTTTGGGCCCCGGGGGGTTTATTATTTTTCCTTAGGGAGACTGTATTTTTAAAAAAAAAATTTAAATTAGCAAAATGTTTATGCAAAAATTTTTTTACATTTAGATTTAAAATATTTATGTTTGTTTTTTTAATTGTTTATTTTATTTATAAGATATCTTTGATAGTTTTTTAAAGTTTTAAGCATTTGATTTTTCTGTTTAACAAGTATCGCCGCAAATGACCTTAGCTGTTGAGCGCAGATAATTTAAAAAAAAAATAAATCATGAGGAAATTTGCCCCAAAAGAATTTTTGATTCAGTTTTTTTAGAAAAGAAAAAAGCCTATGACATGACACGGCGATATGGCCCCCCAAAAATTTTAGCTTTGGATACGGGGAAAATTCAAAATTTTTTTCTGACAAACTTTCTCTGTAAATTTTTTTCCGATAAGTTATTTTTGGGGAAATTTTTTCGTCCGGGAAAAACGGGCCCCACAGGAGGTTTTGTCACCAGCATTATTTTTGTATGACATTTCCCCTTCCCCCCTGGAATCAAAATACTCCGTAGTGATGATTGTGTTTATGGCATTCACAGCAATGCGAATTCAGGCAAATCGCTCCACTGGCCTGGTTATGATTTATAACTTTTGGCCCCCGGGGGTTTTAGTTTTCCCAAAAAGGGCAGGGGTTTTTTTCCCCTAGCAGGAAAAACCCCCTGAGGCTAACTCTAAAAACCCCCCCTCCCATTTAAAATTCTGCCAAGTTTCTGGTCTACTCTTTGATGGTAGACTCAACCGGAAAGACCACATTGGTCAGTTAAAAAAATTTTAAAAAGGGCCCACATTTATTTAAAATGCATTTCTGGTAAAAAATGGGGAGTGATAGAAAGTTTTACTAATGATATCAAAAGACTTATTAGGTTTAAAGTAGATTAGGGTCAATTGGGGGGGGGTTGTTTGGATCAATCCAAATTTTGAGAGGTTTGGATGTTGTTCAAAAAGCTTGTTTGCGGGGTTGTCTTGGAGCCCTGAATGCACTCAGACGGCGTCTGGGGTGGAGTCAGGGTACCCCCCCTCCGACTCAGATGCGGCAATTATTCGATCTTGCCGCAAAGGGATTTAAACCGAGCCTCCTAATGGCAATAGGGGCTTTGGGCCCCTTTCCCACGAGACCCACGACCTCGTCAGAAAGTCGGTATGATCTCTTACACGATCCCCTTTTTCAGCAAATAAGCCCCAGGGAAACCCCCAATTTTTTTTTTATGGAAGTTGGTTTCCACAGCTAAAGGCCAGGCCCCGGAGGTGGATTACGCAAGGTACAGAAGACCCTTTTTAAACATCCCCTTTTTTTCAAAATTATCCCAAAGGCTCCAAAACAGATGGGGGTGGGGTGCATGTGAGGGTCGAGAAGGGAAAATTAAAGTTCAAAAGCCCGAATATACACGATTTTCTTGCAAAAATTTCCATGATAAAGCATTATTTTTTGCACATCGACGACCCCATAGAATAGTCATTTTTTTGTTTCTTTAATTTTCCTTAACCCTTTAAATCTAGAAACCCCCAAAAATAAAATCTGGCAATAAATTGAAAGCTGAGTGTCAAAAGAAATCAACTAATATGGGTACCCGGCCCCTCGGTATCCCTGGCAATGAGAGGCACAAATTTGCCGGGCAATGGTGACTGGGCCTTGCAAGTCGTACAGACTCAGGTGTTTTGTGTTCTATAAAAAAAAAAAATACAAATGTGGCAAATCAGTAGCCCCCCTGCAACTACAAAAAAAGTCGGGAAAATTAGAAAAAGGGGACAAAACCGCGGAAAGAAAGGAGGGGGAAGGTGGTTGGCCCGCTTTGATTTAAATCCATTCCCCACTAGAAAAAAATTCTCTCCACGGCGCCCCAGGGAAGACCAAACCCTTACATCCGCCACCTTTAATAGTATGCCCCAATTACAAATAAAAGAGAACCCTTAAAAATCATTTTAATTTTTCATTTTCCAAAATGCCATCAGATGATTAAAAAAATCCCCAGTAAAGTAATCACTTTTTTAAGGGGGACCAAATCTATGGACCTTATATAGAATGAAATAGAATGGATCCATTGGGTTAATGGTTGGGGGCGTGTTAAAAAGTTATATGCCGTGGTCGATAGCCAAAAAAAAAACCAACAAGCAAAAAAAAAAATACTGGGGCACACGTAGGGCCCGGGGAAAAAAAAACCCGGGGGAAAAGGGGTGGGGCCAACAAAGGGGCCCCCCGGGAAGGGTGGCCTTTAAAAAGGGGGGGGGGGTTTTTTTTTTTTTAAAAAAAAAAAAAAAACCCCCCCCCTTTTTTTTTTGGGAAAATTTTTGGGAAAAAAAAAGGGAAAAAAAGGGGGAAAAAAAAGGGGGGGTTTTTTTCCCCTTTTTAAAATTTTAAAACCTAAAAAAAAAAACCCCGGGAAAAAAAAAGGGCCCCCAACCCAAAAAAAATAAAAAAACCTTTTTAAAAACCCAAAACAAAAATTTTAAAAAGGGATGGGGTTAAAAATTTTAAAAAATTTTTTTGGGGAAAAAAAAAACCCTTTTTAAAAAAAAAAAGGGCCCCAAGGGGAAAAAAAGGGGGGGAAAAAAAAAAAGGGGAAACCCGGGGAAAAAAAAAAAAAAAACAACCCCCCCCCCCCCCCCCCCCCAAAAAAACCCCCCCCCCCCCCCCCCCCTCCCCCCCCCCCCCAAAGGGCCCCAAAAGGGGGGAAAAAAAAAAAAATTTTTTTTTAAAAAACCCCCCCCACAAAAAACCCCCCCCCAAAAAAAATTTTTCCCCCCCCCCGGGGGGGGGGAAAAATTGAATTTTTTTGGGGGGGTTTTTAAAATTTCTTTTGGGGGGTTTGGAAAAAAAAAAAAAGGTTTTTTAAAAAACCCAAATTTTTAAATAAAAAAAATTTTTAAAAATTTTTTAAAAAAACCCCCCAAAAAAAAAAACCCCCCCCCCCCCAAAAAACCCCCCCCCCCACCCAAAAAAAAAAAAAAAACAAAAAAAAAAAACCCCAAAAAAAAAAATTTAAAAAAATTTAAATTTTTTTCTTTTTTTAAAAAAAATTTTAAAATTTAAAAAAAAATATAAAAAATTTTTTTTTTAAAATTTTAATATATTATTTTTAAAAAAAAAAAATTAAAATTACCCCCAAAAAAAAAAAAAAAAACCCCAAAAAAACCCCCCAAAAAAAAAAAAAAACCCCAAAATCCCCCCCCAAAAAAAAAAAATTTAAAATTTTAAATTTAAATTATTTTTTTTAAAATTTTTAAAAAAAAAATTTTTTTTTTTAAAAAAAATTTTTAAAATTATTTAAATTTTCAAAAAAATTTTTTTTTTTTTTTTTTTTTTTGGGGGGTTTTTTTGGGGTTTTGTGTTTTTTTTTTTTTGGGGGGGGGGTTTTTTTTTTTTGTTTTTTTTAAAATTTAAAAAAAAATTTGGTTTAATGCTTGATTCGATTTCTAAAACTTTTGGTTTGTTAAAGATTTTCATTTTGTTTTTAAAAGGAAAAAAGGAATATTTAACATTCCCCCTTTGTGAGTTTTATCCCTTTTTTGCGATTTTGAGGAAAAAAATAAATTCCATATAAAGATTTTATTTAATTTTATGTTAAGTAAAATTAAAAAATTATTAATCCTCTACAAAACAACCCAACACAAAGAAAAAACGGGGCCTTAAAAAAAAAACCCACCCCAAATTTTCAAAAAATATATATATATATATATTATATATTATATAATATATATAATATATATAATTATATATTTTTTAAAATTTATATATATGTTTATATATATATATATATATATATAATAAAATTATTATATATTTTGGGGTGGTTGTGTGGGTGTGTGGTGTGTGTGTGTTTTGTGTGTGTGTGGGGTGTGTTTGGTGGTGGGTGGGGTGTTGTGTGTGTTGGTTTGTGTTGTGTTGGGTGGGGTTTAGTATGTTGTTGTATGTTGTTTGTTTATTATATATTAAATATTTTATATTTTTAAATTTATAATTTATATTATTTTAAAAAATTAAAATTTCAATGTTTATTGTCTATAAACTTCGAAAGGGCCCATGTATTGTCGAAAATACCCTTTTTTCATCCCCAATTGTCACATGTAATACATTTTTTAACCCTTCCTTAGATCACTGTGCAGTATGACAGGCCCCTTTCCCGGGGGGAAAAGGGAGAAAACCCTTGCCCCTGGAGCACCGCACTCTACTTTTAAAGAACCCCTAACCCCATTACCATGCTTTTTTTTGGGCCCCTCATTCGGGCCCTACTGGTGACCCAGTATTTCTTTGCTTGTTGGATTTTTTTGGCTAGACCAGGGGCATATGAACATTTTAAACACGCCCCAAACAAAACCCCAATGGATCCATTCTTTTTTTTCTTTCATAAAGGGTCATAGATTTTTGGTCCCCCTTAGAAAAGTGATTATTTAGAGGATTTTTTAATCACTGATGGATTTTGAGAAGAAAAATTGAATGTTTTTTTAAGGTTTCTCTATTATTTGTATTTGGGGTGCTTTAATTAAAGGTGGCGGGGGTAAGGTTGGTTGCGGGGCCCCTGGAGGGGAAATTCTTTTCTATGTGGGGAATGGATTTTCAATCTAATGGGGGCCAACACACCTTTCTCCCTCCTTTCTTTCCGCGGGCTTTGTCCCACGTTTTTTTTTTTTTTCCCCGACTTTTTTTGTATTGCAGGTTGGTCTACGACTTTTCCACTTTTGTATTTTGTTTTTATAGAGACACAAACCCCTAATCGACGACTATGTAAGGCCCAGTCACCTTTTGCCCGGCTTTTTTGTCGCCTCTCTTTCCCCAGGGTACCGAGGGGCCTGGTACCCATATTAGTTTGTTTGCTTTGTTGACACTCTTATTTTCAAATTATATTGCCAGATTCTTTTTTGGGGTTTTCTAGTTTTAAAGGCTTTTGTGAACTTAGTCAAAAAATGACTATTCTATCGTGGGTCTCAAAGTGCAAAAAAAAAGTTTTACATGGAAAATAGTTCGAAAGAAGATGTGTTATTCGGGCTTTCTGAACTTCAATTCACATTCTCGCCCTCACTGACCCACCCTCATCTGTTTTGGAGCAGGGTAAAATATAAAAAAAGGGAGGTTTAATAAGGTCTCTCTGTACCTCTGACGTACCCCCACCTCCGCGCCAGGGCCCTTAGCTGGGGAAAACCCAATTTCCCATAATAAAAAAAAAATTGGGGGGTTCCATGCGCATTTTTTGTGACCGGGATCGTGTAAGAGATCTATCCCGATTTTCTGCAGGTGTGGGTTGTGAAAAGGGCCTAATCCTCTATTGCCTTTGGGAGGCTGGGGGTCAAAATCCCTTTGCGCATAGATCAAAACAAATTTGGCCCCCTTGAGTCGGAGGGGAGGTCTCCTGACTCCACCCCAAGACGCCGATCTGAGTGCACTTCGGGCTCCAAGACCCCACCAAACAAGCTTTCTGAAAAAACATCCAAACCTCTCAATTGGAAAAGTCGAGCCAACATACACAATTGCCCAAAATCTACTTTAGAACCTAAAAGGTCTTTAGTATCTTGAAAAGACTTTCTATCAGCTCCCCTTTTATTACCAGAAATGCTTTTTAATAATGTGGGGCCCTTTTTGACAAATTTTTTAAAAGCCCAATGTGGTCTTCCGGGTTGAGTCTACCATCAAAGAGTAGCCCAAAAGAAACTTTGCAGAATTTAATGGTTTTGGGGGGGTTGCCCTAGAGTTAGCCTTTTGGGGGGTCCTGCTAGGAAAAAAAAATCCTAGTCTTTTTTTGGGGAAAACAAAAAACCCCACGGGAGAAAATTTATAAATCAAAACCCGGCCCAGTTGGAGCGATTTGCCGTAAAATTCTGCATTGCTGCTAAATGCCATAATGCACAATCTCACATACGTGATATTAAGTTTCCGGGGGGGAAGGGGTAAAGCCAACATAAAAATAATGCGGGTGACAAGACACCCCTTTGGGGGGCCCCTTTTGGCCGGGACAAAAATTTCCGCAAAAGTAACTTACGGAAAATTTGAAGAGAAAGTTCTGTCAGAAAATAAAAATTTTGAATTTCCATAATCCAAAAGCTAAAGTTTTTGGAGTGGCCCAATCGCCTGTCATGTCATGGGGTTTTTTCTTTATCTAAAATACTGAAATCAAAAATTCTTTTGGGAAATTGCCCATGATTGATTGATTTTTAAAAATTTCTCCCGCTAAACAGCAAAGGTCTTTAGCGGCGAATATTTTTAAACAGAAATATCAAATGCTTAAAACTTTAAAAATCTATCAATGATTCTTAAAAATAAAATAAAAAAATTAAAAATAAAAGCTAAATATTATACTCTAAGTGTAAAAAAATTATTGCAAAACTTTATGCAAAATTTAAAATTTATTAAAAATACAGTCCCCCAAGGAAACTAATAAGCCCCTCTTTGCCCAATCCTCCCCCAATACTTTCGTGTATTTGGGGGAAATACATACGTCTTTGGCTGAAAAAGTTGCACTCTTTCCACTACAGTCGTCGTTAATGGCTCAGACATCCCTCACAATGGTTTGCTTTTGCCATCTGGGCCCCAGATCATCTTGTGGGGGAAATTGGGTCTTATTTTGGTGGGGAAGCATCTTTGCCGGGTTTAAAACGGGAATGTTTAAAGCTTTCTTCAGTGGAGGGACTGTGCCCTCCCTATAACCTATTAAATAGGTCTAACAGGATTTCTGGGGACTCGGGTAAGTAAAATCTTTTGGTAGGAATATCATCACTTCCGGGGGCAGTCTCGGCAGAGCTGCAAAAAGCAGAGCCCATCCCCTTGCAAAAAAAAAGGAAACTTTTGGGAAGTTTGCTGCGTCCTACGGAGAACGACACGGGGTGTTGTTCATTAGCCCAAAGGGGAGAATCGAGCAGTGTAAATGCCCCAGGGGAGATTTTGGGGAATCTTTTAATCTGTGATGATTTCCCCTCTATCTTCAGAGCAGGTTTTTACTGGTATGCTCTTTCCAGGTCTTGCGCCCCTTGTCCCATCCCCATGCTAAAGGGTCCCAGAGTTAATGGGAAACAACTTCTCCACGACGTCCGCTGGCCCCCTTTTAGCCTCCCTGCCTTGGCTCGGGTCTTTTTGAAACTGATCAAGGTTAAAAATGCTGGGCGTGTTTTAACTCCCTTTAATGCGCTTTTCTTGCCTGAAGTGTTGGCATTAGCCCCCCCCCTGGTACTGGGGTCGACGGGAATGGCCGCTATTTTTTGGGAAATGGTTTCTTCATCAAGGTGAATTCGTGATGTGGGGTGTTTAAAATAGCATCTGAATAAATAAAAATCTTCAAAATCTTGCAATCTGCAGTTGATCTAAAAGTTTCCGCCGATTTTCAAGTCGCCACTCGCCTCCATTGACGGGAATACCATTCACCTCCCCCAAAAGTTTGGAAAGTGGTCCTTCCAGAAAGTCTTTCCTGCCCCAAAATAATTTCAACTGTAAAATCGGTGAGCCATTATTAGGTCTAATTGGAGATGTCCATTTTTGTTTTTGGAAATGTGTGGAAAGGGGTCATGTTCAGAAAAACTGCTCTCCCTTTTAAAACAAGACCCCCACCCCCTTTCCTCGGGGGTTGGAAAAGGTCTCCCAAGGGGGTGATCCCCATTGAAATCCCCCAAGATAAAAGGGTTTTGGCAACTCCCCAAAATGATCTAAAAATCATTATGTCAGTTTGGGAGGAAGGTAGAGGTAAATAGTGTAAGGTGCCTATTCTCCAGCCTTCACCTGCAGAAATTGTTTGATTTTTATTTAAAAATTATCTCCCATCAACGTAAGGTCATTACGGCAAAATACCTTTTTAAATAGAAATATTAAAATTTTTAAAAACTTAAATCTACAAAAAAATTTTATAATAACAAAAAATAGTTAAAAATAAAAAGCAAAAATATTTGCTCTAAGTGCAAAAAAACTTGCTAAACTTATGCAAAATTTAAAATTTTATTAAAATTATCTCCCAAAGGAAACAATAAGACCCCTATGCAAAATCCCCCCCAATACTTTTAGTGTTTTGGGGGAGCAATTACATACGTCTTTGGTCTGGAATTTTGCCATCTTTCCATACATGTGCGATCTTAAGGGTTTTGGCATCCTTCAAAAGTGTCACTTTACCCAATCCCCCCATGACCCATTTTGTGTCCCGTTCTAAGTTTTGTTAATGCAACTTCCACTTTTGGGTTTGGGGTGGATGCTATCACCCAACTGCCAAGGTATTAATCTCTCGCAGTTTTTTCTGAAGTATGCCTCCATTTTTTCCTTCCATTTTACGAAGACAACCCCTTATGGGGGGTTTTTCAGGTGGGTGTGTGGGAGGGGAAAAACCCATCACAAGGTGAGGGGCGCTCCCTTGGGCCCTTTTGATCACTCCTCTTTCCCCAAGATACCAACTGCGCTGCACCAACACGGGAGTTATTTTTTTTACGTTTGAATCATGAAAAGCATCTTGAACCTCCCTTACTACTGGTTGATGATTTTTAAGCTCTTATTCTTGCAAGGCACTAGAGAGTACAAAATATACAATAGAAGGGTTCATAAATCTCTAGTCTCTTAACGCTGCAAGGGAGGCTGAAACTCTGCAGTAAAGACGAGGCTGCTAGAAAAGCTCCCAATGCAGTCCCCTTCTACTCCTGCGAAAACCCACACCATTTCAGTTTTCAAACCCATCTGTATATATTCCTCTGCCCTTGGTACTTAAAAATTCTGAAAAATTTCTCTCTGATTCTGCTTCTGATCTCCCCCCTTTCCCCAATTTCCGCCCCAAATCCTCTCGACTTATTAGTCCAAAGGGGGGGAATTGGGAATTTCCCAACAGCCAGAACCTTAGGGGAACTCAAATTAAAATTTCCACAAGTTCCTCATTCTCCCCCATGGACGGCTATCCTAAAGGGGGGTTGAAACCAATCGGATGAGAAAAGTAGTCTCGTAGTCTCGTGTAAAATCGGGTTTCAGTAGCCGGTGTAATAAAAGATGGTTCCCCCCTCTCTCGCATACAGGGATTCCACAGGTAAAACCCTAAACCCCCAGTACAGTTTCTGAGAGCTTCTTATAAACCGAGTCCAATGCCCAGAGAACAGTGGGATTTGCAGAAGAATAACCTCACAGCCATAATAAAGCTTACTACAAAACTTGGGAAAACCGAGAAGCGTTGTGCGGTCGCCCCCAAATAGATTGAAAGAACCCAAAATACAAAGCGTTTTTGTGCCTTCATTTTTTAACTGTTTGATTGAGGCCCCCATGATCTTGAGCAAAATTAGCCCAAGTATTTTCACTTTGGAAAAATTGCGTGGGTTTGCTCCTAATAGAGGGAAGGATGGACTTTCTTCTTTGTGGAATGTATCCTGGTCTTGCTTGGAGAAAATTTAAACCCCATGATATTTGCCCCACGGCAACCTGATTTTTTGCGTCTGCATGCATCCTTGCACACCCTGTAGCTTCCTTTTGGGCCGTACAGTGAAACGTAAATCCACATACAGATTAAAAGACAGCACTTGGAACAACCTTTACATGTCTTTATAGCAATGGAAAAACAGGGTCACACTTAAGACATCCCTTTTTTGGACCCCTTCCCGTCTTCCATTTTAGAGAAATTTTTTTCCTACCTGAACTCTAAATTTCCTGTCAGCAAGGAGCTTTTTTGAAGTAGTTGCTCCTCTTAAACCAATGTCAAAAGCTTCAGAGTACCATGTTTCCAATGTATGTAACCCTTTTTTCGGGTTCAAAAAAGACTGCAACATGTGCGTCGCTTGCAAAGGGAATTCGTATAGCTTTTTTCCATCCTCACAAGTGCTCTTGGTCGATCTCATTTTTCAAACCCAATATTGATTGGGGTCAACACTTTTTTTTTTTCTAGCAGCCAGTAAAACCTGAAGTTTCCCATTTTTCCATCAGCGAGATCAGGGGTAAGAAATTGGTCAAATTTTCCCTGGTGGGGAAAGTATCTTTGCCAGGTTGGGAACAGGAATGTTTTAACCTCTTTCCATGTGGATGGCCGTGCCCCCCTATAGACCTATTGATACCAACGGGAACTTCAGGAATCCCCGGGAAAGGGGAATATCTTTGATATGGAAAGTCACTTCCTGGGGCAGTTTACGGGAGAGCTGCAAAGGGAGAGTCCATCCTTGCCAAAAATGGCAGTTGTAGGGAAATTCTGCCATTCCATAAACGACCCGGGTTTTTCTGTTCACAGAAAGGGGAGAATGGTTGTAAGGCTCCCCGGAATTCCCGCCATTTTTGTAAACAATTCCCTTTTTTTCTTGATGATTATGCCATCTACTTCAGAGAGTTTGATATGGAGTCTTTTCCACAATTTCCCCCCTGTCCCCCCCCTAAGGGGGGTCCCAGAGTTTCAGGGCTTTTCTGCCCCCCGCTCCGTTTTTTCTTTTTCAGTTTGCTCGGGTCTTTTTTAACTGTAAGGTTTCTGCTGGGCTGTTTTTACGCCCCTTAAAGAGTCCGCTCTCGCTTTTGGAATGGGGCCCCTGGTACGGGGGTTTGCGGGATTCCCTCTTTTTAAAAGGATTTTCGTCTGAACTAATTTAGTGATTTAAAAATTCCACTGAAAAAATTTTAAAGCCTTTAATCCATTGACTAAAAAATTCATCGCAAATTATGATTCGCCCTCCTGAGGTCCATACCTCCTAAAAATTTTTGGAAAAAGGTCCTTTGAAGTCTTATGGAAAATGCCATGAAGGTAATGTTTAAATCGGGGGGGAAAAAAAATTATCTAAGGAAATGCCCTTTGAATTGGAAAGTGTAGGTATGGAAAATGATCATCAAAAAAAGGTAAAGGGCCCCCTTCCCGGGTTCACCAAAATTTTTGATATGGAAGAATTCCCCCAAAGTGAAGGGGGTGGCAAGCCCAATTCTTTCCCTCATTTATGTTTGTTAGTGGAGGAAGGAAGGGGAACATTAAGGTCTTCAAGTTATTTCAAGGGTTTCCCCCCATGGCTGATTTGGGGGCCTAGGGGTAATGGACCATTCTGCTACCCCCCTAGCCCTTTCAAAGGTTCCATAAGGGGTTTAGGATCCCCTTTAAAAAGGGGGATTTTTCCCCCATAAATTTTTGGGGTAAAAAAATTTCCATGAAGTATCAATGTTCGTTTTCCCAATTTTAGTTCCCTTTCCAGGATTGGGTACCTTTTTAGTTTTTCCTGGTGTTTCGCCCTTGGGCAGGTTCCCCCCTTTCTTCCCCCCCAGGCCGGAGACCTTTTAAGGTTGTTTCCGGGCTAGTTTTCCCCGGTTTCCCTTGGAAAGGTTAGGTTTTCTTTCCTGGAAAAAACGGCCCGAGCTTCTTCAGGGATTCGCTAGCGCGGGGGCCCCCCGTGGATGTTGTTGCAGCTGGGGCTTTTTAAAGTTAGGCCTTTTGCCCGGAAAGGGGGGTCCACCTTTACCCCAGGAGATTCCCCCCTGCCTTCCCGTTTGGGGGACACTCACCGGGAGGCTTTGGAAATTTTTCGATGGTTAAAGCATTGGGGGAGGGTTTAAAGACCCCCCCCACCTTTTGGTGGCAACCCCCAGGGCAGTCGCTTTGGGCCCGGGAAAATAAATTTCTTGGCTTACAAATTTTTGAGAAAAGGGGTTTTTTTGAAAAAAGGGTGTTTTTTGGTTTTTTTGCCCTTTCCCAAAACCCCTTTTAAATTTGACCCTTTTTTTGCTTTGAAAAAGGAAGCTTTTTTGGGAGTTGTCCTATTGACCCCGGGCCATTTCCCCTTTGCCTTTTAAACCTATTTTTGGGTTTTCCCTTTCAAAACTTGGTTTGGGCCCGCCCCATTGGCAGTAAGCCCTGGGTTTCAGTACTTTACCTTGGGGACAGTTTAAAATTTGGGAAAAAATGTGTAAAAAAATTTAAAAAAACTTTTCATTTCCCAAACCCTTAAAAATTTTTTCCCCAAAAATTTCTCCTCAAAATCTCAGGTTTCCCCAAAAATTTTCCCCCCAAAACCCCATAGGTTGGGAAAAGAAAAACCCTTAATGATTGAGGTTTTTTTTGGGGGGGACTAAACGACCCCCGGGGGATAGGAACGGTACTCTCCTTTCGAAACCTCAAATGGCCCAAAACTGCTTTTGGGCATTACATATTAACTATTTTAGAACCCCAAAATTCAACCTAGATCCCTAAGTTTTATTAAGGACAAAATTTTAAAACTTTCCTTTTACCCGGAAAAATTTCCCTTTTGGGGTTTGGGGGGCTTTTTTCTTACGTTTGGGGCCGGGAAATTCGATTCCCATTCGTCCGGGGAAACTGAAAAGGTTAGATAAATTGATTTTTCAAAAAAACGAGTCCAGGGAAAGCTAATTTTTGGGTTAACCAACAAGAATTTATTTTACCCCCCCACCCCCATGGGTCCAAAAGGGGAACTATGTTGGGGGGAAATTCCCCGCCCTAAGGGAAAAATTTACCAGCCATTTACAGACTGATCAGCCGGCCCACGATCGACCAAAGTGTGTTGACCCAGGGCCCAAAACCCACCAGACTTGGGGCCTTGATAAGCCCCCCCAAAAAGAAAAAACCGAGGTTTGTTCAGTGAGGGCCAGGGGGGGCATCCTCAAACCCCCGGTCCGCCCCCGGTTCATCCCCACGGAAAAAAACCCTGGGGAAACCCCCTGGCCGTAAGAACCCTGGGACCCACCCCCCAACCGGCACCGGGCCTTTTGGGTTTATCCCCCATGGTTTCCCCCGTTGGGAGCCCCTTGGGGGTACCGACTTACCCCAACCCCCCCAGGGCAAGGGGGTTTTCCTTGGGGGGGACCTGATTTTTGATGGGGGGGGGAAATCTTGAGAAAATTATTACTCCCCCAGGGGTCCCTTTTTAAATTCATAAACCCTTAAATTGTCCCCCCGGAAAAGGACATTTCCCTTATTTCCCTTTGGGTCAAATTTGGTAAAAGTTTCAAATTTAGTTTTCCCTTTTTTATTTAATTTCCCTTAATTATGGTTAGGGGGCCATTTCAATTTTTTTTCCTAAAGGGTTTTGGGGGAGATTTTTCCCGGGCCCCCCCCCCTTTAGCTTTCCCTTTTTGGATCCCGGGAACCTTTTTTTTTTTTTACCCTTGGGAAAGTTTCAAGGTTTTTCCCGGAAGGGTTAGGTTTTTTTGGGCAAAGGCACCGAGCCTTTGATGGGTTGCACGGAGGGCCCCCGGGATTTTAACTTTTTTTGGCAGGGCCCGGGGGTTTCCTGGGAAAAGGGGTTCCTATTTCTTTACATTCCCCCCTAGACAACCGGGGTTTTTTGCACTGGGCGAGTTAGGGATTTCCTGTGGGTAAGACCTTTCTTGGGGGAGGAGCCCCCTTTTAGACCCCCCCCCCCCTTTTTCCTTTCGTGGAACAAACCCCAAGGGGTTTTTCGAAACTGGGACTGGGTTTGAAAAGGGCCCGGGTTTCAAAAATTGGGGGCAAATTTGGGGGGGACGGGCTAGAAACCCAAAAAAAAGGCACCGGGCCCTGCAAAACCACGGGAGCGCCTTTTTATGAGCGCCCCCCTTTTTTTGGAAAACCCCCCCCCCCCATCACCAACCCCCCACAAAAAGTCCCCCGACCTTTTAAAGGGGGACCAGGGTGGGTCCTGAGGGGAAAAATAGGCGCCCCCGGGAAGGACCCCGAGGGGGGGCCCCCGCTGGGGAAGGGGGCCCGGACATTTTTATTTTTTTTAAAATTTTTTGGCCCCCTTAGGGAAAATAGATTCCCCCCACCTCAAATTT
The DNA here is from genome assembly GCF_015228065.2 of Penaeus monodon. Classification (NCBI taxonomy): domain Eukaryota; kingdom Metazoa; phylum Arthropoda; class Malacostraca; order Decapoda; family Penaeidae; genus Penaeus; species Penaeus monodon. The sequence continues at coordinate 1,618 of NW_023658665.1, read as the reverse complement.
TTTCGCCCCGTAATGGGGGTAAAAAAAAAAAAGGGGACGGGGGGAGGAAAAATTTTCCTATTTTGGCCCAAAACCCCCCCCCCCCCGAAAAAATTTTTGTTTTTTAAATTTGTTTGGTTCCCCTTTTGGTTTGATTGTATTAATATTTTTTTCTTAAACCCCTTTTTTTCTTTCCCCTTATTTTGTTTTTAAAAGAAAAATTTTAAAAACAACGTGTTTTTAAGAGGAAAAGTTTTAAACCCCAAAAATTTGGGCCCCTTTTTTTATAAAAGGGGGGTCCCAAATTTTGGGGTTCCGTCCCTTTTTTAATTTATCCTTGTGGTTTTTTTTTGTTTTCTTTTTTTGGCTTTGTTTTTAAATTTCGGACTTTTATGAAAATAAATGGTTAAAAATTAAAAAATTGTTTTTTTATTTTATTTAAATTTCCCCTTTTTTTTAAATTATTTTCTCTTTATTTTTTAGGGTTTTTTTTTCTTTTGTTTTAATTTTAAAATTTGGTTTTTTTTTTTGACTTTTTTTTTTTTTTTCAAAAGGGTTCAAAAGGGAATATAAAGAAAAAATTACAAAAAAGTGGGGAAAAAAAACCGAGTAAAGTGTTTTTCAAAACTTTTAAGCTTTTAATTTTTTTTTCTGATTAAATTTTTTGTTTTTCAAAACGCTTTTAATTTATTTTTTGGTGAAAACTTTGGGCGATGTTTTTCCCTATTTTACTTTTAAAGACCCCCCCCAAAATGTTGTCACAAAAACCCAATTTTTCTTTCCCAAACGGGGGCCGGGGTAGGCTCTTGGCTTAGCCCCCCCAAAAAGGGGGGAAATACCCCCAACCTTGTTTACACTAACTTTTCCCCTTCTTTAAAACCTATTTTTTAAAAAGCCCCTTTTCATTGTTAAAAACCCCTTCTTTTAAAGGGGGAAAAAGCATAAAATTAAATCAGTTTCATCTCCCGAAAATTTTTTCCAAAAAATTCTTTTTTCCTTTTTTTTTAAAAGGGGAAATTGGCCCCGAAAAACTTTTCAGGAAGCACCTGGGTTGGGCCCAACTTTACCTTGAGGGTTTCCATCTCTTGATTCGAGGATAAGTTAAAATTAAAAAATTTTCGATTTTCAAAAAATCAGTTTTTTTAAAAATTTTTTTGCCACTCAAAGTTCTTAGCCCCTTCAGTTTTTTCCCGAAATCTATGTTGGGAAAAAAAATTCCCCATTTTTGGGTTTTTTTTAAAGGGGAAAAAGGGAAATTTCCCCCCGGGAAAGTTTTAAATTAACGAAAGGGCCCTCCGGGGGGGCTTTGGGGAAAAAAAACCATCATAATTCCTTTTTTACCCCCCACTGACAACCAAATTTTGTTTTTTCAAAATTCAAACCAGGTTATAAATCTTTTCACTACAGGACTTTCTAATGAAAAACTTTCTTTTACCAGAAATTTCCTAGTGGGTTGAGGGCTTTTTCCCCACCGGGTTAAACCGAATGGGGCAAAAAGTGGTGTTTTGGGGAAGGGGCAGGGGGTTAAAGGGGCGTCGGGGGAGCAGACTTTTTTTTAAAATTTTCTTCCAAATGAAAACCCTTTTTCCCCCCCCCCCCCCGGGTCCAAAAAGGGGGGAAACATTTTTTTTTCAAAAAC
>NW_023658664.1:0-23375 GCF_015228065.2 Penaeus monodon | reverse complement strand
AACCGGCAGATAATTTTAAATAATCAATCAATCCCTGCTTGCTCGGGCTGAGTACCTGACATGTGTGGATCTCCAGAAAAGGATGACAGCAAGAGGCCATTAGGTGCCTCTGATCCTGGTAGAACATATCACAGTGTGGTGTGGTAGAGCCGAAATAAGGAAGAAAATCGGAGATTGTGAGCAGGGAACACACTTGAAGTAAGGCCACAAGTGCAGTTGCCAGAATTGCATACCCCACTACCACCACTACCACCAATTCGTCCCCTGTGACAACCAGTAGTACCACTTCCATCTTAACAGGACACCCTAAGGACACGACATGGAGAGGAAGACAAGCTAGTAGTGCAACAGGAAGCAGTACCCAGCCATGTGGAGGACCTGATGCAGTAGTGTCAAGCACTGTCCTTGTGAACCTGATTGTGTTCACTGCTCTTGTCGTGATTCTGAGATCACTTGTTGGAGGCTGGTAGTTAGTGAGAATGTAACTGATGCTGATAAGAGATGGAAGGAAGACCAGAGGAAGCACCAGGATCTGGTGCCAGTTATTCAGTGGCTAGAAGCAGGCAAAGAATGGTCACAGTGGGAAGCTGTATCCCCAGAAAGCCCAGTCACCAAGTAACTTGTGGATTAGTAGGAGGATTTGGTCCTGCAGGATGGCATATTACACCAGAGTTGGTTGGAAAGCAAGAATGAGTAATAGTGGCGCCACTTTCTTGACTTGAGGAACTGCTGAGAGAGATACACAATGAGAAGACCAGTGGCCACCTAGGGATCAAGATGACAATGGAGAAGTTGCGGCAGCGTGTTTACTGGGTCGGCCTGCGACAGGATGTCCAGGAGTGGTGCAAGACCTGTCGAGTATGTGCAGCAAAGAAGGGGCCCACACAGAAGACACGTGCACCCCTGCAGCAGTACCAGGCCGTGGCACCCATGGAGTGCATGGCCGTGGACATCGCTGGTCCTTTCCCCTGCACTGAAAGGGGAAACGAGTATATTTGTGTAGCCATGGATTACTTCTCGAAAGGGAGTGTGCCCTTTCCAACCATGAAGCAGAGACGGTCGCAGAATTCCTGGTGACACAAGTCTTCACCTGATTTGGGCTCCCATGGGAGATACATTCCGACCAGGACCGAGTGTTCGAGTCTCAGGTCTTTAGGGAATGTCGCTTTCTTGGGGTCCACAAGACCTGCACCACTCCACTGTGCCCCCAAAGTGACAGCACGATAGAGAGATTTAATTACACCCTTATCACACAAGGAGGACCAGCACCACAGACTGCCTGCACCACACACCAGGGACCCTGCAGCATCGCATGGAGGGCGACGCTACAGGCCATCTTGAAGGAGGCTTCAAGATGGCAGGGCAGGCTATGTGGCGATGGTATAATAAACGGGCCAGGGACGCAGTATAACAAACGGGAACCAGGTGTGCCATCAGAACCCACTCTGGAGACCTAGGAAGTCACCGAAACTTGAGAGTCCTTGGGAGGTCCTGTACACCATGATAGAGATGATATCTGCCATCACCTACCGCATCACACCTGCGGGATCCAGCCGGAGAACCAAGGTGGCCCACATGGACAGTCTATGGAGGTACTCTGGGGAGGGTGTGTTCACATGGGGCCCTCGGGTTGGCGATCATGACAGTGATAGTGACATCAGGGGAGTGAGTGACGGTGTTATGGTTTGTGATACTGACACTGAGGAGGAAGATGACCGTGGTAGTGACAATGGGATTGATAAAGGCATAGAAGGTTTGGTGGTGGCTGACACTTGTGTTGCAGTCAGGACACAGCATCAGCGGCCTAGTGTGTGGCTGGCCAACTATGACACGAAGAAAGTGTAAACAGTTGTATACATTTTTTTTTAATGTTGCTTTATTCTTTCCTTGGATTTCTATGTATTCTTATATTGTTTATTTCACTTTACTTTATGACCTGTATGTAGGATAGTATACAAATTTCTTTTGGTAATATTGCTTTACTCTTTGCATGGAAGTCTGTATTCTTATACAGTTAATTTCACTTTATTTTGTGACCTGCATGTAGGATAGTCGATTCGACTATTTCAATGGGGAGGATAGTGTTACAGAAATGCATTTGTAACTATGTGTGTGTGTGTTTGGTGGTGATGAAAAGGCGTGCCAAACCAACTGTTGCATAACTGGCTGGCCGCAAGGTGGCGCAAGACTCCGGGGCGATAACGAGCTGCCTGAATGTCAGTGAGGATCAGTGAGCTTGAATGTGTTCTGTGGCTGCAGCTGTGACTTGCACTTGATTGTTCTCCCCAGGGAAAAGTGACTGCGTTATTGTGTTGGGTCACTGGAGAAGTATAAGGCTATACTGAAGCTATGTTTGTGTGTGGAGTGACTGCCTTTCCCCGACGTGACCCGTTTTGGTCAGTAAATCCTGTGTACTGTAATAAACCATGGATTGCTACCTGCCAGCCATTTCACATCCCCGCCATCCCCATGAACACTCGTCAGAGGCTCCTCACTGAACCCAGTAGGACATGCAGTAAAGGAGTGCAGCATCCTAACACACATTAAGTTATGAAAGGCCCTCAGTACTGGGAAACTGTCTTTGTGCGTGACCCGCCTAAACCTGGAAAACTCTAAAATTTTTATATATAATATATTTAGTAAAAAATTTATATGTATATTTTATCATAAAATCTAAAAATAATGATAATGATATAAGTACAATTAAAATAATAATAATGATAATGAAAATGATGAAAGTAAAATTTAAAAAATTAAATTGTTAAAAATTTACAATGAAAAAGAAAAATAAAAAGGGAATATTAAAATTTTACTAATTTTTATTTTTGAATATCCTGCCTTCTAAAGGGGTGTTTTTTTGGTTTTTGGCAAAACACAAAAAGATGATTTTTGATATAACATATCAAAAAATTATCAGAAGGGGGGGGTTACATGAAAATAAAATTTTTTTGGGTTGAAACCCTTAAAAAATTAAGGGCCCATCTGCAGTGCCGTTTCATTCAGCCCCGGCCCCCTCGCCCCTCCCTTCTTCACCCCTTTTGTTTAAAAAAAACTTTGGGTCCGGAGCCCTTTACTTTTTGGGTCCAGCCCCAAGGAAAAAAGGTTCTAAAAAAGGGTTTTTTCCCCGGGTTTTTTTGGAAAAAATTTTTCGGGGGTCAAAAGGGGAATATGGGAAGCATCAAAAGGGGGAGGGCCCCGCTCGGGATGGGCAACTCGCATCTCAAAACATAGTGAAGGGCCTTATCGACAATCCTATGTTAGTTTTCATGAATTTGCAAGCTCCATTGGTTTGACTGTGATCGCGTTTTTCCATTTTGGGGGGGGTTTAAAAACAATTTTTAAAAATTGGGAAAGACCCTTTAAACTTGGGGGAAAGCTTGAGGGTTTGCCCCCCCGAGTTTTTTTTCAAAAAAGTCCTTAAGGGACCGGGGCCGCAAGCTGCAAAGATTTTGGGGGGGTTTTGAAAAAAGGGGAGAAGTGTGACTTTTTCCCAACCCTGTGGGAAAAGCATTTAAAATATCTAGTAATTTCCCAAAAAAGAAAATTAAATTCCCAAATTAATTTAAACCAAATTTAAAAGGAGAGGTGACTCTATGGGATCCTTTTGGGGCCATTTGTGACTCATGTGCATCCTTGACATTTCCCGTGAAAACTAATTTTAGCTACTGCAGTCATTATAAAAAGGAAAAGCTAAAGGTGGGTTTTTAAAAAGGGCTTGCACACACCAAAGCAATTACCCAAAATTGCTTGTAACTCGCTGAAAGAAAGATTTGGAAGACCTGAGTGTATTATATACGCACATGTGCAAGCATTTTTGAATAATAAATATCCCCAAAGTATCTAAACTTCTTGTGGAATATACATGATGAATTGCTGACACACACCCTAGCCTGGAGGCCTTAGGAGTGTCAGGAAGCAATGTGAAGTGTTCCTAACCCCCATCCTGTCACCCCTTTCTTAAGGAGCTAAGGATTGAGTGGGTTAGAGAGGGCTCTGGCCGTGAAAGTGACATCAGGATATCTGATGGGGAAGACAGTAGGATGTTTTGTGACTCGGAGAGAAGAAGAGCGCCATCTGCATCAGCTCTTTACACATCATCTGAAATAGGATAATCTTATTGTACTTTCTGGAGCAAGAAACACGTCTGAGAAGTGCTAGGAAAATTCAGAATTAAATATTAGTATTATAATTATTGTTATTATTATTCTTTTTCATTGTACTTATTATCATTATTATTATTTTAATTGTATTATCATCATTATCATTATCATTATGATTTTAATTGTACTTATTATCATTATCATTATTATTATTATATTTACTATTGTTATCATAATTATAAGAATAAATAACAAATAATGATGCTTATAATGAAGCTATTAAATTAAGTAAGTGACAGTATTAATAATTATTATAACAACAATATATGTAATCATGATTAAAATATGATAATAAGTACAATGAATATTATTATTATTATATTATTATTATAATAATAATAATTATTATTATTATTATCTGTATAATTGATTTCTAGAATAAAGTTATGATTGCTTCATAATCCCACTATTATCAAAATTATTATCATAATAATTTTATTATTATAATTTTCATCCCATTATTATATGATGAATTCAGGGTTATTATTCTTATAATAATACAATAATTATACCGTTAATATTATTATTATTATCATTATTATTGATTTTATTATCATTATCATTATTAGAATACAGGTTATTATTGCTATTATTATTGTTAGTATCACCATAATTGTCGTAAATATCATTATTTTATTTATTATTATTATTATTATCATTATTATTGTACTTGACGCAATTACCACGGATTTATGTTCTGTCCCTTGTAGTTTCTTGTGAATCTTGTTGCATACAGATGGCTCCACATGTGCTCAGCCGGGAAGGCAATTTCTTGAACTGACGGGAAAATGTATTTCTCTTTTTTAATACGATTGATATCTTTACTATTATTATTATTATTGATGTTATGATAATTAAATTATTATTAAAATCTTGGTAACATTTAACACAAATGAAATAATACAAAAAATCGTTACCAAAAATGAAGGAAAAGGGTAAACAGGGGAGATACGTAGAACTTATAGAGCCATTCATGTTTAAATACAATAAATACAGTGGGCATGGCATGTATTCCCATACGTGCTGATTGGGTTAATCATGTTATCATAATAATAATAATGATTAGAACAACAATAATAAATATGATATTGAAAATAAAAAACATATGATAATAATGATGACAATAACACTACTACTACTAATACTGATACTGCTACTACTACTAATAATAATAATAAAAATAAAATAATAATAACAAATATTGTGAAAATAATAAAAATAATAAAAAAACAATAACTATGATAATAATAATTATTATCATGTTAATATTAATCATTTGAATAATGATAATATAAGAACTATAACTATAATTATGACATTATTATTATTGTTATTATAGGTAGAAGTTTTTACTGCTATTATTCCCATAAATATGAAAATTATCATTATTATCGTCATCATCATTATTAATTCAGTTATTTTCATTATGATTTTACGTAATAATTATCAAAATTATAATTTTAATATAAAATGGCTTCTCCGAGTTTTATCTCAGAAGACAATATTTTGCAATATTTCACCCATTTCATGATAAATGGACTTATTGTTATTATCACTATTATCATGATACTAATCATGATATTAATAATTATCATAATAATAATAGAAATTATAATAATAATAATAATGATATTAATAATTATTTAATAATAATAATGATATTAATAATTATTATAATAATAATAAAGGTAATCATTATAAAAATTATAATAAATACAATAATAATAATATTATTAATTACATTATTGTCGTTATTATATATTTATTATCATTATTATTAGAATACAGGTTATTATTGCTACTAATCCCACTATTATCAAAATTATTATTATAATCTTTTTATTATTATCATTTTCATCCTCATTATATTGCTTTGGACTTCTGGGGATTTTTTACTTTATGTTTACATCATTATTAGTATCATCATAATGTCTTCTATATCATTACTTTATTTAATAGTATCATTATAAACATCATTATTGTAATTAATCCTGCTATAATATTTATTCTTATAATTATGATAACAATTGTAAATATAATAATAATAATGATAATAAGTACAATGATCAGAATAACAATAACAATGACTATAATCTTAGTAATAATAATATTATTATTATTGATATTATTATCATTGTTACTACTGCTATTATTCCCTTTATCAAAATCATTATAATTTTACTATTATTATCATTTTTTTCCGGATTATTGATATGACTAATTCAGATTATTATTATTATTTTTATTATTATTATTATTACGTAATTCTTTGTCCCAATTATAATTTAACCGAGAGTTCGTTTTTAAAAAGAACATTTTGCAAGAGTTTGCCGCTTGCTGGAGTTTTCGGGATGTTTTACTTTTACCAATTTTCATAATAATTGTCATAAATATTATTATTTTTTTTAATAATATCATTATCATCACTATTATTGTAATTTACGCATTCACGCGGATTTATGTTCTGCTCCACATGTGCTCAGCCGGTAAGGTCTTGTGACCGATCGTGATTACCCCATTCCTTGAATTGGCGGGAAAATATGTTTCACTTTTTAATACGATTGATAACTATACTGTTTTTACTGTTATTGATGTTACGATTATTAATTGTTATTAAGATTTTGGTAACATTTAATGAAATAATGCAAAAGACTTTCCAAAAAATGAAGAGAAGGGTAAACAGGGAGATGCGTAGAACTTATAGAGCCAAAATATAATACAATAAATACAATGGGCATGGCATGTATTCTTCCTGTACGTGCTGATTAGGTTAATCATGCTATAATAGTTATTCTCATGTTTATAATGACAATAATAATTACACTCTTAAAACGATGAAAATATAGTGATGATGATGATGATGATGAATAATAATGAAAATAATAAAATGGACATTATTACTGTCTTTATCATTATTATCATGATAGTAATAATAATCATTATAATAATGATCATAATGATTATAATAATTATAGTAATAATTATAATGATAATGAAAATAATAATAATAATAATGAAAATAATAATAATAATAATAATAATGATAATAATATCATTATTATTGATATTATTATCATTATTATTAGAATACAGGTTATTATTGCTATTACTCCCTGTGAATATTTTTCAATCATACAAAGAATATTTTTATTTAATAGAATTTCCTTTGCAGATACAACACACTCTGTACAAATGAATTAAAAGCTGGAGTTCGGACGAGCTGACTGAACCCTCACGTCGACTCGCTGGCTAGCCACAGCTGGAAACAAAAGGGGCTTAGCGGCAGATCGCTGAGGCACACCAACGGAGATGCACCCTACTGTAGCTTGAGGGACGAGTTGAGGGGCGTGGACGTCCTTTGTTGTACTTATTTGAGTATTCATGGTGTAGCGATCCAGTTCAAATATATTTATTTGACAATATAATTCATTTTAGGAAAGTTTTGCTACAATATTGTAGCGATTTCGGCGTTGCTATAAGTTTCAGGTTGTTAGAAACGAACGGGCCTTGGTTCTGTGATAATTTATTTTTCTTTTGTTTTTGAAGGAATTTCCGGCGTTTTTTAGGTGCATGCGGTTCGGTAGGGATTCCGGCGTTGTTAGATGTTCTTGAATACAATTTATATTAAATACCTATTATATATAATTCCTTTTTGTTCAATATTTTGCCTAAATATTAAAGAAAGTTTGTTTTGCTGCCTATAATATTTTCATCATTATTACTGTTGTTTTGTCTTCTAAGCATAATATTGAAGTAAAACACTAAATTGATTATTTTCTAATGTGTTTAAACTCAAACCCTCAGAACTGAAGACATCCTTTGATTCAAAAGAACCCACCCACTCACTCCCACTATTATGAAATTATTATGATAATTATTATTATTATCATTTTCATCCCATTACTGATATGAATAATTCTGTTATTATTATTATCATTTTACTGTAATTATTGTCTAAATTATAATTTCTCTCTTAAAAAAAGAGATTGTTTATTGGTTTATTTATTATCATTACCATAATTATTCTTACAATTATAATAACTATTATCATTATTATCAATATTATTATCATTATTATTATTATTATTGTATATCATTATTATATCTATTATTCCTTTTATTATTAGTATTATACACAAAAAATGTTATAACTGTAATAATAACAAGGATAATGGTAATAATGAGAGTAATAATAATAACAGTAATTGTAATATTGTTATCCTTTCTATTGTTCCTGTTATTATCATTATATATTTTTATCATTAGTATAATTGCAAATATATATATATATATATGTTACACTGGCCGCCTCGTCTCTCTGCCACCAACACAAGGCAGACTAGGCAGACGGCGTGCTATCCACAGGGTCACGAACACTGAACAGCTCCAAGAGGCACCGAGCACCACAGCGTCCCAGAACACAAAGAGGGGAAACGCCACGTGGCGAGGCAGGGCATTAAATAAACACAAAATGACAGTCTTTCCTTTATTTACACAAGTTATTTACCCGTACACTTTTCTATAGGCACAATACAGGGGGGAAGCCAGCATGTCACACTGCACGATACAGCTTATAACAGGGCAACACAAAGTATATCTGGTCACAAGGGGCACACATGAGGTCTTCACAGGAGCAGCACCCAACTGCGTCTCTTGGCTTGTTCCTTCGCTTCTCCGCTCACAGTCCAGTTGCGTCATGTTTGCCCAGGTCATCCTTTTCATGTTAACACATGTTCGCACAGAGACAAAGACCCACTGGCATAGCACTATCCCCCCCTATCAAGCAGACGACCCGTCTGCTCTGACATACCTAAACATGAAACAAACTACAGAAAATTTAAGTAAACTTAGTCCTCAGGAACAAACAAAATTCTTTCAAACAAAAGTAACCGTAATTGTAAATAGTTGTCAGAAACACAAAAATCTTTCATCCAGCACGGCTTTCTTCGCTCTCGCTGGGGTCGCTCTGGAGGAGGTGTGGGCGGCGGTAGATGGCAGTGGCACCCAGAGGTGTATCTCCTGCCCAAGACCGGCTCATGGTCACCATTAATGTCTGTTGCATCGCCCTCACTGTTCAAATGCTCGTCCTCATCTCGGTCAGCGTCTGCCACGTCCTCATCGCCGCTACTGGGGCTAATGTCATCTTCTTTTTCACCATGGCCCCAGGAGTAGCTTCCTGGCCCATGGTAACGCCACAGCCGGTCCACATGGACAACAGACGGTCGTTTTCGCCCTCTGCGAATTCGATAGGTGACATCAGAGAGGGCCACTACCACAATGTATGGCCCTTCCCAGGGGCTCTGTAGCTTCGGCGAGAGCCCTCGCTTCCGACGCGGGTTATGCAGCCACACTCTGTCACCTATGTTGTACCTCACTTCCCTCATGTGCCAGTCATAGGTCTTCTTCATGGCATGGCCGGCTACCTTGAGCTTGCCACGCACTCGTCGGTGCACCTCCGCCAGGTTCTCCTGCAGTGCCACTGCATAGCTGGATGTGACAATTGGCAAGTTCAAGTCGGGTGGCCGCCCTGTGGCCAAATCCACTGGTAGCCTGAGCTTATGGCCAAACGTGAGTCGGGCAGGTGTGAAGCCTGTTACCTCATGCACAGCAGACTGGTAGGCCATGAGCATGGCGGGCAGCTTGACATCCCAGTCTTCTGACTTTCCCTGCAATATTTGGCTAACTGTTGAGCAAGGGTCTGGTTAAACCGCTCCACCATACCATCGGACTGTGGATGGAGGGGTGTCGTCTGTGTCTTGCGCACCCTAACAGCTCGCAACACTCATGGAACACTCGTGACTCAAACTCACGGCCTTGGTCTGAGTGCAGTTCAGAAGCACACCAAAACGGGTAATGAATTCATTCACTAACACGCCAGCCACGGTCTCGGCCTCGTGGTTGGGTAGTGCATATGCCTCAGGCCACTTTGAGAAATAGTCCATTACCACACAGATGTATCGGTTTCCTTGTGGCGTGAGAGGCAGCGGACCAGCAATGTCTATTGCCACTCATTCCATGGGTGCTCCCACACAGTACACCTGTAATGGGGCATGGTTCTTTCTAGCGGGGCCCTTCTTTGCACTGCACACATCACATGCTCTACACCACTCAGACACGTCACTTCTCATGCCCACCCAGTAGAAGCATTGATGGAGACAGCTCAGGGTCTTTTTCTCGCCTAAGTGGCCACTGGTAACACCAGCATGTAATTCCCTCAGCAACTCAGCATGCATGGCCTTGGGTACTACAACTACTCACGTGTCACTGTCCACTTCACTCAACTGCACCCAGCGCTTCACTAACAAACCACTTTGATCCACTCGTAATGTTTCCCACTGGTCCTCTAGACACTTTGTGGTGGGGCTCTCCGCAGCCACAGCCTCCCAACTGTGGCGTCCTCTGAGAACCTCAAAGCCACCGGACAATGGGAGCAAGGTCAGAGTCCTCACGTTGTGCCTTACGCCACTCATCATCTCCTTAGTGGTGCATTCCAGCACCTGCAGACGGAGGCACACAGGATCAGAGTCCTTCTGGACACAGTGTGAGCAACTAGCCTCACACGGGCGTCGACTCAGGTTGTCAACGTTGCAATGGACACGACCCGGGCGGTGAACGATGTGGTAGTTGTACTGCTCAAGGCGCCCTAACCACCTTGCCAGCTGACCCTCTGCTACCTTCAGCGACTTCAACCACTGTAGGGCAGCATGGTCGGTCCGGATGGTGAACTCGGCACCGTAGAGGTACGGGTGAAAGTGCTCGAGACTCTTCACCACCGCCAGCAACTCTTTCCTTGTCACACAATAGTTGCGTTCAGGCCTGCTGAACTTGGCACTGTAGTAGGCCACGACATACTTCTTCCCGTTCTTTATCTGTGACAAAAACTGCCCTGATGCCTTCCGCACTAGCGTCAGTGTCCAACAGGTAAGGGAGCTTCGGGTCGGGATAGGGCAAGACCGGTGCTTCCACCAGGGCCTTCTTCAGGTTGTCAAATGCAGACTGACACGCCTCGTCCCACTAGAAGCACTCCCCTTTTCGTGTAAGTCAGTGGAGAAGAGCTGCTACACTGGCGAAGTCCTGTACAAAGCAGGCGTAGTATGTGCACAGGCCCAGGTAGCTCCTGAGTTCCGCCACATTGGTGGGAACTGGCCACCACCACCACACCTTCTGTGGGTCGGTGCGCACACCGTCTTGACTGACTACATGCCCCAGAAATGGCACCTCATGCTGGAACATCGAGCATTTCTTGGGGCTGAGTTTGAGGTTGGCCTTCCTCAACTGCTGTAGTACTTCCTCCAGCTCCTCCTCGAAGGTGCTCCGAAGACGATGACGTCATCAATGTAGACAAGCGCCGTCTTCCACTGCAGGCCATCCAATACCCTCTCCATCAGACGCTCGAAACAACCAGGGGCATTGCAGAGACCAAAGGGCATGACGTTAAATTGCCACAGGCCTTGCCCGAAGGAAAAGGCAGTCTTTGGCTTGTCCTCTTCCGCCATCTCCACCTGTGATAACCCGACTTCAAGGTCGAGTGGGAGAACCACCTGGCCCCCACCAATGCATCGAGTGTGTCATCAATTCTCGCCAAGGGGTATGAGTCCTTGATAGTCATGTCATTCAGCGCCCGGTAGTCCACACAGAAGCGTTGTGTACCGTCCTTTTTCTTCACCAGGACTACCGCTGATGACCATGGACTGTCTGACCGTTCAATCACCCCCTGCACCGCCAGCTCATTGACAGTGTGCTGCATCTCTTCTCACCTGGTTGGTGCAATACATCGGGGGGGGGCTCTTGATGGGCAAACTACTTCCGGTGTTAATGCGGTGCTTCACCAATCCTGTGCGGCCCAGGTCCAAGTCACCCCTGCTAAACACATCTGCATACTGAACCAGAGTGTGGCGCATCTTCTCTGTCTGTGCCTCCATCAGGTTAGCGGCGCTCCGGTGTGCCAAGTCCTCGAGGAAGTCAGGCAACGGCCCCACACTAACCAACTCCTCGCTCCCCGACGACTCTTCTGGACGCTCCACTTCCTCACAAGTGCCCAGCTTTGCACCAGCTGGCACCTTCTGGGCCTTATCAGGGATTGATTGATTGATTATTTAAAATTATCTGCCGCATCAACAGCTAAGGTCATTAGCGGTGAATACCTTGTTAAATAGAAATATTAAAATGTTTAAAACTTTAAAAATCTATCAATAGATATCTTATAAATAATAATAAACAAATTAAAAATCAAAGCATAAATATTATTCTCTAAGTGTATAAAATTATTGCATAAACATTATGCATAATTAAATTTTATTAAAAATATTAGTCTCCCTAAGGAAACTAATAAGACCCTCTATGTCACAATCCTCCCCCAATACATTCTTCAGTGTATATAGGGGAGACAAGTACATACGTCTCTGGTCTGAGAATGTTGCACATCTTTCCACTACATGTGCGAGCTCTTGGCATCCCTCACAAAGTGCTTGACTTTTAGCCATCATCGGCCCATGAGTCAGTTTTGTGTGCCTGATTCTTAGTCTTGTTAATGCAACTTCTATTTTTCGGTTGGGATGGATGCTAGTCACCCAAATGCCAAGGTCATCTCTAATCTCTCGCAGTTTATTTCTGGAGATATGCCTCCATTGTTCCCCTCCTTTTATCGGGAAGACAACCCCTGATGCGGGTTCAGGTCGTGGTGTGTGGGAGAGGAAAACGAGCATCAAAAAGGCTGAACGGCAGCTGCCTTGGCCTTGATAGCTCGTCATTCCCACTGACACCAACATGCGCTGGCACCCAACACAGAGTTATCTTTTACGGTTGACATCAGTGCAAGCCAATTTTGAACCTCCCTCACTTTTGGATGTGATGATTTTAAGCTCTTGATTGCTTGCAAGGCACTACGAGAGTCAAATATATCACAATAAAATGGTCATAAGATCCTAGACATCTTAACTGCTGCAAGGAGGCATGTAACTCTGCAGTGAGATTGAGGCGCTAGAGAAAGACTGCCAGATGCAGTTTTCCTTCTGCTCACTGCTGCAAAGCCCACACCATTTTCAGATTTCGAACCATCTGTATATATTGCGTCCTATCCTTGGTGCTGAAGAAATCTCTCTCTGACTTCTGCTTCAGATCTCTCCCCTTCCCAATTCCAAACCAAAATCCAGCTCGATTTGATAGTCCAAGGGGGAATTGGGGAATCCCAACAGCCAGAACCTTAGTGAGACTTAAATAAGTCTTCTAAAAGATTCCTCATTCTCCTACCATAGGATCGGTACCCCAAAGGGGGGTTGAAAACTAATCGGGATGTTGGAGATCCCGGGAACCCTTTTGTAGTCTGTGTAGAAAAATCAGGTTCATGTAGTCCCGGTGTAATGAAAGAGGTGGTTCTCCACTCATCATACAGGGACTCCACAGGTGAAAACTTGAAAGCCCCTGTACAGATTCTGAGAGCTCTTTATAAAACCGAGTTCAAACAACCGGAGAACAGTGGGAGTTGCAGATGAATAAGCTTCACATCCATAGTCAAGGTTACTACGAATAAGCGCTCGGTAAAGCCGTAGAAGCGTTGTGAGGTCTGCACCCCTAGATAAATGTGAAAGAACCCACAAAATACAAAGTGCTTTTGTAGCCTTCACTTTTAACTGTTTGATGTGAGGCACCCATGTAAGTCTTGAGTCAAAAATTAGACCCAAGTACTTCACCTCTTGGACAAATGCAAGGGTTGCTCCTAAATAGAGGGAAGGATGTAACTTCCTCGTTTGTGGAAAGGTATAGCCATGGTCTTGCTTGGAAAAAAATTTGAACCCATGATATATTGTCCACTGTACAACCGTTTTATTGCGTCTGCATGCGTCCTTGCACATCCTGTAAGCTTCCTCCTGAGCAGTACAGTGTAAAGTCATCCACATACTTTTACAGAGACAGCACTTGGAACAACCTTATGATGTCATTTATAGCAATGGCAAAGGGGGTCACACTTAAGAACACTCCCTTGTGGGACCCCTTCCAGCTGATCTTCCAGGTTAGAGAAAACCGTTTCCTACCGAACCTAAACTTCCGGTTAGCAAGGAAGCTTTGTATAAAGGTAGGTAATGCCCCTTTTAAAACCCAATGTCATACAGCTTCATGAGTATGCCAGCTTCCAAGTAATATCATAAGCCTTTTCAAGGTCAAAGAAGACGCTATTATGTGACGTCGCTGTGCGAAGGAATTCCGTATAGCAGTTTCCATCCTCACAAGTGTATCTGTGGTCGATCTAAATTTTCTAAAGCCATATTGATATGGGGTCAACACGTTTTCTTTTTCCAGCAGCCATGTCAACCTGAAATTGACCATTTTCTCCATCAGCTTGCAGATGCAGCTGGTGAGGGAAATTGGTCTGTAATTTCCTGGTGCGGAAGCATCTTTGCCAGGTTTAGGAACAGGAATGATTATAGCTTCTCTCCATGTGGATGGCACTGTGCCCTCCCTATAGATCCTATTAAATAGGTCTAACAGGAACTTCTGGGAGCTCTTTGGTAAGTGATTGGTTGATTATTCAAAATTATCTGCCGCGTCAACAGCTAAGGTCATTAGAGGCGAATACCTTGTTAAATAGAAATATTAAAATGTTTAAAACTTTAAAAATCTATCAATAAATATCTTACAAATAATAATAAATAGATTAAAAATCAAAGCATAAATATTATGCTCTCAGTGCATTAAATTATTGCATAAACATTATGCATAATTAAATTTTACTGAAAATATTAGTCTCCCTAAGGAAATTTAATAAGACCCTCTATGTCACAATTTTCCCCAAACTTTTAAAGTGTATATGGGGGAGACAAGTACATACGTCTTTGGTCTGAGAATGTTGCACATCTTTCCACTACAGTGCGATCGTTAATGGCTCTTGGCATCCTTCAAAAAGGGTGCTTATTTTTAGCCATCATTGGTCCATGAGTCAGTCTTGGTCCCCGATTCTTATTCTGTTAATACAACTTCCATTTTTGGGATGGATGCTAGTCACACAACTGCCAAGGTCATCTCTAATGTCTCGCAGTTTGTTTCTGGAGGTATGCCTCCATTGTTCCCTCCATTTATCAGGAAGACAACTCCTGATGCTGGGTTTCAGGTCGGTGTGTGGGAGAGGAAAACGAGAAATCAAAAGGGCTGAGCGGCAGCTGCCTTGGCCTTCTGATCAGCTCACTCATTCCCACTGATACCAAACATGCGCTGGCACCCAAACATAGAGTTATCTTTTTACGTGTTGACATCAGTGCAAGCCAATCTTAAACCCTCCCTCACTACTGGATGTGATGAGTTTAAGCTTTTGATTGCTTGTATGGCACTACGAGAGTCACAATATATCACAACAGAATGGTTCGTAAGATCTCTAGTCATCTTAACTGCTGTAAGGATGGCATGTAACTCTGCAGTGAAGATCGAGGCTGCTGGGAAAAAAGGGACTGCCAGATGCAGTCTTCCTTTGCTCACTGCTGCAAAACCCACGCCATTTCAGATTTCGAACCATCTGTATAAATTGCATCTGATCCCCGGTATTTAGAAATGTGCTGAAGATATTTCGGACTTCTGCTTCGGATCTCCCCCCTTTCCAATTCCGACCAATCCAGCTCGACTTGATTAGTCCAGGGGGAAAAATTGGGGAATTCCAACAGCCAAAACCCTTAGAGAGATTTAAATAAAGATCTTCCACAAGTTTCCTCATTCTCCTAACATAGGATCGGCTACCCTCAAGGGGGTTAAAAACCCAATCTGGTTGTAGGAGATCCTGGAATCCTTGTAGTCTCGTGTAGTAAAATCAGGTTCATGTAGTCCCGGTGTAATGAAAGAGGTGGTTCTCCACTCTCAGCATACGGGGACTCCACAGGTGAAGACCTGAAAGCCCGGTACAGTTTCTGAGAGCTTCATATGAACCAAGCTAACATCCGTAGAAACAGTGGGGTTGCAGATGAATAAGCTTCACATCCATAATCAAGCTTACTACGAATAAGCGCTGGGTTTAAAGCCGTAGAAGCGTTGTGCGGTCGCACCCCAAGGATAGATGTAAAAGAACCCGCAAAATAGTAAGTGCTTTGTACCCTTACTTTTAACTGTTGATGTGAGGCACCCATGTAACCCTTTGAGTCAAAAATTAGACCCAATTTACTTCACCTCTTGGACAAATTGCAGGGGGTTTGCTCCAAAAATAGAGGAAAGGAGGGAATTTCCTCGTTTGTGGAAATGATAGCCAGGGTCTTGCTTGGGGAAAATTTGAACCCTGAAAATTTTGTCCATGTACAACCTGATTTATTGCAGCCTGCATGTGTCCTTGCACATCCTGGAAGCTTCCTCCTGAGCAGTACAGTGTAAAGTCATCCACATACAGATTACATGAGACAGAACTGGAACAGCCTTTACAATGTCATTTATAGCAATGGCAAACAGGGTCACACTTAAGACACTCCCTTGTGGGCCCCCTTTCCAGCTGATTTTCCCCAGATTAGAGAAACTGTTTCCCCCCTGAACTCTAAATTTCCTGTTAGCAAGGAAGCTTTTAGGTAATGCTCCTCTTAAACCAATGTCATACAGCTTCATGAGTATGCCATGTTCCAAGTAGTATCATAAGCCTTTTCAAGGTCAAAGAAGACTGCTATCATGTGACGTCGCTGTGAAAAGGAATTCTGTATAGCAGTTTCCATCCTTACAAGTGCATCTGTGGTCGATCTCAATCTTCTAAAACCATATTGATATGGAGTCAGCACGTTTCCTTTTCTAGCATCCATGTCAACCTGAAGTTTACCATTTCTCCATCAGCTTGCAGATGCAGCTGGTGGGGGAAATTGGTCTGAAATTTTCCTGGTGTGGAAGCATCCTTCCCGGGTTTTAGGGACAGGAATGATTATAGCCTCTTTCCAGTGGAGGGCACGTACCCTCCCTATATATCCTATTGAATAGGTCCAACAAGAACTTCGGGACCTCTCTGGTAAGTGAGATATCATTTGGTATGGATATCGTCACTTCCTGGGGCAGTCTTACGGAGAGCTGCAAAGCAGAGTCCATCTCCTTTCTCAAAAATGGCAAGTTGTATGGAAGTTCTGCTGCAGTCCTACTGAAGAACGACACTGGGTGTTGTTCCGGTTCAGCCGAAGAGTGGAGAATCGGGCAGTGTAAGAAGCTCCAGAGGAGATGTCTGCCATGGATTTAGCTAGCTCATTAGCAATATCTTTTTATCTGTGATGATTATGCCATCAATCTTCAAAGCAGGTGGTGGGCAGTGATGTGCTCTTTCCAGTCATCTTGCGCACATTGTCCCATACCCATGCTAAGGGGGTCCCAGAGTTAATCAAGGAGACATTTCTTTTTCCAGACGTCCGTCTGGCCTCCTTAGCACTTGCCTGGCCTTGGCTCGGGTCTTTTGATAATGGATCAAGGTTACAGCACTGGGGGGGTCGTTTCAACTGCCTTAATTTCAGCTTTTCTTGCTTGACAGTTGTAGGCATTCATCAGACCACCATAGTACCGGGGTCGACGGTTAATGGCCGCTACTTTGGAAGGATGCTTCTGCTGCAAGGTGAATTTGTGATGTGAAAGGTGATTAACAGCATCTTGAACACACTGGGAAATCATTCACAGATCCATGCAATACTGCAGTTGATCTAAAAAGATTCCAATCCGCATGTTCAAGTCACCACCTCTGCACTCCATTGGTGGAATACCATTCACCTCCCCCAAAAGTATTGGAAAATGGTTTGCTTCCATGTAAGTCTTCCATAACCTGCCAAGTGAAAAATTTATCTGTGAATCAGGTGAGACAATTGACAGTTCTTATTGGAGAATGTCCCAGTTTGAATTTGGAAATGGTGGGAGTGTCACTGTTCAATAAAACTGCATCTACTCTTAGGAGCAAGGACTCCAAGGCCCTTCCTCGAGGGTTGCATAAAGTGTCTCCCCCGAGTGATGCCGACCATTGAAATCTCCCAAGAGTAGAAAAGGATGTGGCACGCCCAAGTAGATCTTCCAAATCATTTGTTGAGATTTTGTGGAGGAAGGTGATAGATGGAACAGTGTAAGGTCGTGTCAAGCCTATTCTCACTGCCTCACTGCAGGGGTTATCTGCAGGAAAGGAATATCCTGACGTACCCTTACTGCTACTCCTCCATGAGGTCCATTGTTTAAAAGGGCCATAATGGGGTTGAATTTGGAATCCCCTCAGGGAAAATCGGATGATTTTCCTGGTCATAATCTCTTGTAGGCATACACAAACTGGTTCCATGAAGCTATCAGATGTTGCAGTTCTTCCATTTTGCATGAATTCCCTGACAGTTCCATTTGGGTTGGGTATCCAGTTCTTTAAAACTATTTTTTTCATAAAAGGTGTTGGCAGCACCTGTGGTCAAAGTTTGCCCTACACCTTTAGGCGTCCTTTCCAGGATCTTGGGAGAGTCTTTTGAGGGGGTTGTTTACCCATGGAACTAGTTTCCACAGGCTTCCTTTTTACAGGCTCAGGATTTCTTTGCCTGGACAAAGAACGGACCCGAGCCTTTGCTTCAGGGGCATTCTGCCTAGCAGCAGAGGCCCATGTGGATGTGGTGGCAGCTGGAGCTGTCACTATTGAGACCCTGGAGCCCTTCCTGACGGCTCCAAGACCCCACCCTTTAAATGAGTCTTTTGAACAGACTCAGGATTCCTTTGCATGGGGAAAGGACAAACCGAGCCCTTTTCTTCAGGGGCATTCTGCCTAGCAGCGGAGGCCCTGTGGATATGGTGGCAGCTGGGGCTGTCACCATGAGGCCCCTGGAGCCTCACCTGATGGCTCCAAAGACCTTATTTGGGAGGAGGAGTCTCTTCAATAGACCCTCACTCCCACTCCATTTCTGGTGGAATTCACCAGAGGCAGTTTTAGCAATTTGGGATGAGGTTTTTAAAAACAGGGCAGATGTGTGGTGTAAGAAGATTGGAAGGCAAAAGGGTTGGTGGGAAGGAGGATGAGCCAGAACCGAAGCAAAGGATTTTACCGGCTGTTTAAACAGCACACGGGCACGTCGCTTTGCCTCTGGAAACTAACTTTTTCTTGCTCCTTATTATCAATACTTCTTTCTCAAATTTGTACCTTTTACACTGCTTTGAAGAAGCTTCATGAGCTCCTTTGCAGTGGTAACAGCATATTGGACCCGGACAGCTGTCATCTCCTAGATGACCTGTCGTAGCACACTTAACACATATTCTTGGTTGTCCATTTTCCTTAAAACGACAAGAGTCGGCTCCATGCCATAACCCTGGCAGTGGAAGCACGCATAGGGTTGGGCATATAGGCTTTACCTTGAGGGGTACCAGCCCAAAAAAACTGATTCGGGAAAGGACCAACGTATTTAAAAATTAGAAGGAGAGCTGCTGTAGACTGTTCCAAACCCAATCAACTTTCTTCTTAAAACGCTTTTCTGCCACTACATTAAAATTTTCTAGTTCCTCTAACAGTTTCTCCTCAGAATACCTCATAAAGGGCTCGGGAAAAGGGCAATTCCCTTACACTGATTTAGGTTTTGTGAGGAGAACATGAGACTTTAGCCCAGGAATGTCGCATATCGCACGCAGACGATCACTCTGTCTGGTGACGAAACCTCAACATTAGGCTAAACCCTCTCGCTGTGGGGTGATGCGAGGATCACGTTGACACACTTCAACAATTTTCGATGTACTTCGAAAATATCAAGATCCATGATGATACACCTTCAAGGTCTTTATACCAGGTACTTTCTATATGAATGTTTTATATTTACCCGGTAAGATCTCCTTTGTGGGGTGAGGAGGACTTTCCCCTTCTTACCTGGTTGGGAGCACCGGGAAAATTATGATTCCCATTCTTGCCCTTGGAAGCTGGAAAGGTTCCAAAGTGACAATACGTGATGTTCAGAGGGAATGTCGGGGGATTGCGTAGGTCGTCAGGGAGAGAGCTAGATCTTTGTAAATTGTAGTCCTCATACAAATTGGAATTCTTCATTTCCTCACCCCCCCCCCCACCATGGAGTCCAACGAGGGGGAAGCTATAGTTTGGGGGTCAAAAATCTCCCAACAGCCACAGGGTAATGAGGAAATATACGCAGCCACTATTTCAGTATGATGGGCCGTCGCGGGGGCCTATGCGCTACGACTAAATAGTATCTGCTTGACCCTAGCCATATTTTACCAGCCGATTGACTTGACCGGGCCTTGATCAAGCCACCCGTCTAACCAGACAAGAGGACCAAAGAAGTGTGTTTCTAGCTGCAGAGCGCAACATGCAACATCAATCAACCTCCAGGATCCTGTTCCTGGTAATACAGGGTGCCACGCACGGCAAAGACATGTGGGAGAGTTTCCCTGGTCCAAGATGGAATGAACCCAAAGGGTGGGTGCACCATCCCCTCTCATAGGCCTTTGGGGCACCAGGAAGCCCTTTTGGGCTCTCCTTCACTGGTGACCCCTTTCCCGTATGGGTAGCCCTCTGGTCCCGGGTCCCCAGATCATTGGGACCTCAAGCCCCCCCACCGCGGCAAGGCGGCTTTCCCTTAGGGGGGTTTTGGTAAGTAAGAATCAATTTTTGGGATGGAATATCGTCACTCCTGGGGCAGTCTTACGGCAGAGCCCACTCCTTGCGCAAAAATGGCAAGTTGTATGGAAGTTCTGCTGCAGTCCTACTGAAAAACGACAAATGGGTGTTGTTCCCGTTCTGCCCGAAAAGTGGAGAATCGGGCAGTGTAAGATGTCCAGAGGAGATCTCTGCATGGATTTAGCAGCTCCTTAGCAACATCTTTTTATCTGTGATAATTTTGCCATCTATCTTCAGAGCAGGTTGTGGGCATGGATATGCTCTTTCCAGCAACTTACGCACTTGCCCATAACCATGCTTTAAAGGGTCCCCGAGTTTAACAAGGAGACATACTCTCTCCACAACATCCGTCTAGCCTCCTTTAGGGAGCGGCCTGCCTTGGCTCGGGTCTTTTTTTAATGGATCAAGGTTACATCACTGGGGCGTCGTTCAACTGCCTTAATGCAGCTTTCTTGCTCTGACAGCTTGTTTGGGATTCATCAGACCACCATGGTACTGGAGGTCGACGGTAATGGCCGCTACTTTTTGGGGAAGGATGCTTCTGCTGCAAGGTGAATTCAGTGATGTGAGGTGATTTACAGCATCTTGAATACACTGGAAATCATTCACAGATCCATGCAATACTGCAGTTGATCTAAAAAGATTCCAGTCCGCATGTTCAAGTCGCCATCTCTGCACTCCATTGGCTGGATACCATTTACCTCCTCCAAAAAGTATTGGAAAGTGGTCACTTCCATGCAAGTCTTCCATGACCTGCCCCAAATGAAATTTAACGTGAATCAGGTGAGCCTATTGACAGGTCTATATTGGAGAATGTCCCAGTTTGAATGTGGAAAGGGTTTGGGGTGTCACTGTTCAATAAAACTGCATCTACTCTTAAGAACAAGGACTCCCAAGGGCCCTTTCCCTTTAGGGTTGCACAAAGTGTCTCCCCAGAGGTGATGCCGACCATTGAAATCTCAAGAGTAGAAATGGATGTGGGAACTGCTCAAATAGATCTTCCAAATCATTAATGTTGAGATATGTGGAGGAAGGTAGATGGGTGCAACAGTGTAAGGTGTGTCAAGCCTATTCTCACAGCCTTCACCGCCCGTGTTGTCCTGCAGGTGGAGGCTGGAAGGGAATATCTGGACGACTATACTGCTACTCCCCCATGAGGTCCGTTGTCAAAGGTCCCATAATGGGCTTGAACTTGGAATTGGTACAATTTTCCCTGGTCATAATCTCTTGTAGGCATACACAAACTGGGTTACATGAAGCTAACAGTTGTTGCAGTTCTTCCCATTTTGCATGAATTCCCTGACAGTTCCATTGGATTAGGGTATCCAGTTCTTTATATTATTTCTTCATAAGGTGTTTGGCAGCACCTGTGGTCAAGGTTTGCTTCACACCTTTAGGCTGTCCCTTCCAGGATCCTGGGAGTACCTTTTTAATATTTGTTGACCTGTGGATCATTGGGACCTCAAGCCCCCCCACCGCGGCAAGGCGGCTTCCATTAGGGGGGTCTTTGGTAAGTAAGATATCATTTGGTATGGAATATCGTCACTTCCTGGGGCAGTCTTACGGCAGAGCCCATCTCCTTGCGCAAAAATGGCAAGTTGTATGGAAGTTCTGCTGCAGTCCTACTGAAGAACGACACTGGGTGTTGTTCCTGTTCTGCCCGAAAAGTGGAGAATCGGGCAGTGTAAGATGCTCCAGAGGAGATCTCTGCCATGGATTTAGCTAGCTCCTTAGCAACATCTTTTTTATCTGTGATAATTATGCCATCTATCTTCAGAGCAGGTTGTGACATGGATATGCTCTTTCCAGCAATCTTACGCACCTTGTCCCATACCCATGCTAAGGGGGTCCCAGAGTTAATCAAGGAGACATACTCTCTCCACAACATCCGTCTAGCCTCCTTTAGCACGCGCCTGGCCTTGGCTCGGGTCTTTTTGTAATGGATCAAGGTTACATCACTGGGGCGTCGTTTCAACTGCCTTAATGCAGCTTTTCTTGCTCTGACAGCTTGTTGGCATTCATCAGACCACCATGGTACTGGAGGTCGACGGTAATGGCCGCTACTTTTGGGAATGGATGCTTCTGCTGCAAGGTGAATTCGTGATGTGAGGTGATTTACAGCATCTTGAATACACTGGAAATCATTCACAGATCCATGCAATACTGCAGTTGATCTAAAAAGATTCCAGTCCGCATGTTCAAGTCGCCATCTCTGCACTCCATTGGCTGGAATACCATTCACCTCCTCCAAAAGTATTGGAAAGTGGTCACTTCCATGCAAGTCTTCCATGACCTGCAAGTGAAGTTCAACTGTGAATCAGGTGAGCCTATTGACAGGTCTATATTGGAGAATGTCCCAGTTGAATTGGAAATGTGTGGGAGTGTCACTGTTCAATAAAACTGCATCTACTCTTAAGAACAAGGACTCCAAGGCCCTTCCTTGAGGGTTGCACAAAGTGTCTCCCCAGAGGTGATGCCGACCATTGAAATCTCCCAAGAGTAGAAATGGATGTGGCAACTGCTCAAGTAGATCTTCCAAATCATTAATGTTGAGATTATGTGGAGGAAGGTAGATGGATGCAACAGTGTAAGGTCGTGTCAAGCCTATTCTCACAGCCTTCACCTGCAGTGTTGTCTGCAGGTGGATGGCCTGTAGG
>NW_023658663.1:15000-23376 GCF_015228065.2 Penaeus monodon | reverse complement strand
GTAATAAAAATAATAATAATAATATTAATAAAAATAAATAATAATAATTAAAATATAATAATAATATAATAAAAAATAAAATTAGTAATAATAATAATATAATAATAATAATAATAATAATAATAATAATATAATAATAATAATAATAATAAATAATATAACGATAATAACGATAATAATAATAATAAAAATAATAATAATAATAATAATAAAATAATAATAATAAAAATAATAATAATAATAATAATAATAACAATAATAATAATAATAATAACAATAATAATATAATTATTAACGATAATAATAACGATAATAATAATAATAATAATAAATAATAATAATAATAATAATAATAATAATAATAATAATATATTTTTATACACATCCTTAATGGAAAGAGAACACTACTACATGACATTTTGAATCCAACTAGAATCCTCTTCGGGTGAAAAAAGAAACTATTTTCAGCTCTCTCATCTGGCTTCTCGCTTCCCCATTGCATTATAAAGTCAGTTTGTGTTATCAACTAACATGATAATTATGTCTGGTTTAAATTATTATTGTGTTAGTTTTCTCCTTTTCCTCCTTCTTCTTTTTCTTCTTCTTTTTCTTTTTCTAATTTTACTTCTGCTACTGCTTCGTCTCTTTCTTATTATTATTATTATTATTATTATTATTCATCTCCTACTTCTTCTACTTCTACTTCTCCTTCTCCTTTTTCTTCTTCTTCTGCTTCTACTTCTACCTCCACTCTCCACTTCTCCTTCTTCTACTTCTTCTTCTTCTTCTTCTTCTACTTCTTTTTCTTTTTCTTCTACTTCTTCTTCTATTTCTACTTCTCCTTTTTCTTCTCCTTCTCCTTCTCCTTCCCCTTCTCCTCTTCCTTCCCCTTCTCCTTCTTCTGCCTCTCCTTGTCTTTCTGCTCTTTACATTTTCATGTCCCAAAAAACAGAAACAAAAAAAATTATATTATATATTTTATTATATATATATATATATATATATATATATATATATATATATATAAACATTATAAATAGAATATGAAAGTAAATGAGTGAGGAAGAACGTTTAAATAATGAAAGAACAACGGAAGCCAAAAAGGAAAATAATGAAATAAAACAAATAACAAATAAACAGAAACGCAAATAAGTGAATAAGTAAATAAATAAGGAAATTGATAAGTAAACAAACATATCGCAAAATAGCACAATACAAACAATGAAAGAAAGAAAGAAAAAAATTAACAAAACCCACAACATCAAAGTAATTATAGAAAAAATATTAATAAAAAACATAAAACATAAAAATAACACAAAATAAAACAATAAAAAAAACGCACAAAAAAGCATTAAAAAAACAATTATATATTTTTTTATAAAACAAAAATAAAATAACAATAACAAACAACGAAAGAAAGAAAAAGAGAAAACTAAAACCAAACAAAAAAAACATATTAAAAAATAACCAACAAAAAGAGAGAAATGGAAAAAAAAATACAAATGAAAATATGTCACAGCAGAAACGCGGCAGAGAGAGCGAGAGCAAAATTATTCCAGCCGCAAAACAGGGCGTCGAGTACAAGCGGAGCATATTACATTGGGGAGGGAAACTGGTGAAAAATAAAGATTGGGGAATAGAAGAGCACATGAATAAATGGTAATAAAAGTGTAGTTTCGAAATGTATTTAATTGTATGAAAAGTGTAGAGTACAGTATGAGGAGAGTAATTGTAAGAGTAGGAATACACAACACATAAATAAATTATATCAAAAGTGTAGTTTCGAAATGTATTTAAACTTCATAAAAATTGTACTACATATAATGGAGGTAAATATGAGGAAGTATATGAAGAGATGATATCTAAAGAGCAATTTCGAAATAGTTTTAAAAGTTTGTGAAGGGAAAATTATTATTATAATGTTTATAATTACGTTGAACAAAACAAGTGCATGAATAAATAGACTTTAATGAGTAGTTTTCGAACTGTGTGGAAGTATGATAGAATTTAAGAAATCACTGTAATTAAGGTAGAGATATGAAATGATTATTGGAAGGTAATTATAGTGCACACACCTACGTTGGCAGTTTTAGTAAACACATATCTACTTTAACACCTTACTTCTATTGTCTCTTTAATCTATAAATCTAATAAACTGCCCTCATCTACCTATCATAACAACACGCAATAGTAATGATTAATATTATACAATACTAACCATAGTGATGATAAAGCATACATGACTTATTACTAATTGGCAATAATAACAACAGTAAAAATAGTTGAAAAAATAATGTACGTCATCTGCCAAACAAATCCAGTTCCAAAATATTTAATAAGTCAGCCACATTTCTTTTACGTTAAAATCGTGTATAAAATCCTTTTTGTCCCCGGGACTGATGTTCTCCTGATGCCATATGCCACCAGAGAATCCAAACCTACCTTGTTTTTTTATCATTATTATAATTATCGCGCGCATTAGCCACTTATGAATTATAAATTACAAATCAACGAACCTTTACTTTTTCATATCGTAAGACCAATAATCTCCCCTGATTCCTTTTTTTTCGATAAAATTCAATTTTGCATCTGAGGTGTCGATATTTTCCGCTTCTGAACGCAAACTAAAACAACGCTGTATTGTGTACGGTACATGTTTAGGGGTTCTCTACCCCTAAAAATACATAATTAGGAACAAATGAAAAATTTTCGCCATCAAAAACCCTTAGCAATTATTTAAGGGTCGCCACAAAACCTAGCTAACTTTTCTCAAAGTCATGGGTAGCGCAACCGTAAATTTTCATCACAATCCTTAACTGTATAATCGTACTTTCAAACCAATTAGTTGAAATAAAGTAAACGTGGCAGTAACATTGTGCTTCCCAACGCCAGAAGTAGTAATAGTGTTATGATAATGGTAATAATATAATAATAATAATACTAATAATAATACTAATATAATAATAATAATAATAATAATAATAATTATAATAACAATGATGATGATGATGATGATGATGATGATGATGATGATGATGATGATGATGATGATGATGATGATGATGATGATGAGATGATGATGATGATGATGATGATGATAGAAACAACAATAATAATGATAATAATTATAATAATAATTATGATAATGATAATGATAATTATTATCATTCAGAGTGTACTGATAATGATAATTATTATCATTCAGAGTGTACTGATAATGATACTAATAATAATGATACTGACAGTAATGATGAAACTGATAATAATGATAATAATAAATTATAATAACAATAATAGAAGAAGAAGAACAGCAATAAGGATGCCATTAATAATACTAACAGTAATCATAACGATGATCGTAAAAACGGTAATAGTAACAATAATGATGGTAATGGCGCTGGTGAAAGATACGATCAAGCTTGTGTTAATGATCTGCACATACTACATGCAATACCCTGTGCCAGGTGATGTTTGCTTTGCTTACTTTTACTTTAAGTCATCTAAAATAGAACTGAAGACAACTTGTTTACCAAAATAACATAGACGGACAGTTGACCAATATTTGCGGTATCAGTAAATGAAGTTGTCAACATTGCAGCATGAAATCACTAACCTTGTATATTGAAGACAAAACAACCTTGCCCCCAATCCTTGCTTTCTAAAAGTTTGTAATTTGCTTTAACTCCTTTGAAGGAGGTTAACTTTTTCAGCCTTCTTTAGCTTCGTCAGCTTTGGATATATAAATTGGCTCCTTAAAGTGCCAGCATTTTATAAACATAAAGATATTTGTGTTAAAATATAAGTCAGAAGTTTCACTAACCAGTGAAAAGTGTATATGTGTGTATATATATATAGATGGATATAGATATAATGTATATATATATATATATGATATATATATAGAAATATTTATGCATAAATATATATATATATATATATATATATGCGTGTGTGTGTGTGTGTGTGTGTGTGTGTGTGTGTGTGTGTGTGTGTGTTATATGTATACACACACACACACACACACACACACACACACACACACACACACACACACACACACACACATATATATATATATATATATATATATATATATATATATATATATATATATATATATATATATATATATATGTATGTATGTATGTATGTATGCATATGTATATATATATATATATATATATATATATATATATATATATATAATATTATATATATATATGTATATAATATATTGATTATCTATTTATTTATCTATATGTACACATATACAGTGTATATTTTCTTGAAATTCCCTAACTGGAAAACATCAAAAGGCCGAAGTCAGTCACTTGAAGTAGGACAGAAATTGAGGAAATGTCAGCCGCCCCCAAACACCGCCTGTAAACAAGACTGAGACACGAGCGGTTGCGAGCCAGAAGGAAACTCTGGAAGGAAGCTTGTTCCTAAAACTGATTAAAAAAATGCTATGAAAATTTAAGTTTTCTTGATAATTATGGTGAACCTAAGATGATGGGATGTCTATGGAAGATGCTAATTGTAATTATAGATACTATGGTAATGATATTAACAATGATAGAAACTATGGTAATATTGACAATGATTATGATAAATACAATGATATTGCTAATAACAATCCTGATGATAATAATAGTAATAAGGATAAAAGCAAAAATAATAATGGTAATAACAATAAAACATGACAATAACGGTAATGTCAATCACAATAGCATTTTTTTTTTTTTTTTTTCGAATATAACACGTACAAATACCTTTCATAGAACCATCTGGTTTCGGACAATACAGTACATCTTGGGTAAAATGTTTCTTGAAATTTAGTCACGTATGCTACATTGAAAAGAATGTAATTCAGAGATCGACCACAGATGCACTTGTAAGGATGGAAACTGCTATACAGAATTTCTTCGCACAGCGACGTCACATGTTAGTAGTCTTCTTTGACCTAATAAAGGCTTACGATACCACTTGGAAGCATGGCATACTCTTGAAGCTGTATGACATTGGTTGAAGAGGAGCATTACCTACCTTCATACAAAGCTTCCTTGCTAACAGGAAGTTTAGAGTTCGGGTGGGAAACAGTTTCTCTAACTTGGAAGATCAGCTGGAAGGGGTCCCACAAGGGAGTGTCTTAAGTGTGACCCTATTTTCCATTGCTATAAACGACATTATAAAGGTTGTTCCAAGTGCTGTCTCATGTAATCTGTATGTGGATGACTTTACACAGTACTGCTCAGGAGGAAGCTTACAGGATGTGCAAGGACACATGCAGGCTGCAATAAATCAGGTTGTACAGTGAGCAACATATCATGGGACCAAATTTTTCCCAAGTAAGACCATGGCTATACATTTCCACAAACGAGAAAAATTCCATCCTCTCCTCTATTTAGGAGCAAACCCACTGCAATTCGTCCAAGAGGTGAAGTACTTGGGTCTAATTTTTGACTCAAGGCTTACATGGGTGCCTCACATCAAACAGTTAAAAGTGAAGGCTACAAAAGCGCTTAGTATTTTACGGGTTCTTTCACATCTATCTTGGGGTGCAGACCGCACAACGCTTCTGCGGCTTTACCGAGCGCTTATACGTAGTAAGCTTGATTATGGACGTGAGGCTTATTCATCTGCAACTCCCACTGTTCTCCGGATGTTGGACTCAGTTCATAATGAAGCTCTCAGAATCTGTACTGGGGCTTTCAGGTCTTCACCTGTGGAATCCCTGTATGCTGAGAGTGGAGAACCACCTCTTTCATTACACCGGGACTACATGAACCTGATTTACTACACGAGACTACAAAGGATTCCGGGATCTCCTACATCCAGATTGAGGACAGCCGATCCTATGGTAGGAGAATGAGGAATTTGTGGAAGATTTTAATTTAAGTCCAACAGCCAGGTTCTGTCTGTTGGAATTCCCCAATTCCCCCCTTGGAATAATCAAGTCGAGCTGGATTTAGTCCGAATTGGGAAAGGGGAGAGATCCGAAGCAGAAGTCAGAGAGATATTTCTTCAGCACATTTCTAAGTATCAAGGGTCAGATGCAATATATACAGATGGTTCAAAGTCTGAAAATGGCGTGGGCTTTGCAGCAGTGAGCAGAAGGAAGACTGCATCTGGCAGTCTTTCTCTAGCAGCCTCGATCTTCACTGCAGAGTTACATGCCATCCTTGCAGCAGTTAAGATGACTAGAGATCTTAGGAGCCATTCTATTGTGATATATTGCGACTCTCGTAGTGCCTTGCAAACAATCAAGAGCTTAAACTCATCACATCCAGTAGTGAGGGAGGTTCAAGATTGGCTTGCACTAATGTCAACACGTAAAAAGATAACTGGGAGCCAGTGTATGTTGGTATCAGTGGGAATGAGCGAGCTGATCAGAAGGCCAAGGCAGCTGCCGCTCAGCCTTGTGATGCTCGTTTTCCTCTCCCACACAGCGACTTGAAACCCAGCATCAGGAGTTGTCTTTGTGATAAATGGAAGGAACACTGAAAGCATACCGCTAAAAACTGCGAGAGATTAGAGATGACCTTGGCAGTTGGGTTGACTAGCATCCATCCCAACCGAAAGTGGAAGTTGCATTAACAAGACTAAGATTGGGCACACAAGACTGACTCATGGGCCGATGATGGCTAAAAGTCAAGCACTTTGTGAGGGATGCCAAGAGCCCTTAACGATCGCACATGTAGTGGACAGATGTGCAACATTCTCAGACCAAAGACGCATGTACTTGTCTCCCCCATATACACTGAAAATGTATTGGGGGAGGATTGTGATATAGAGGGTCTTATTAGTTTCTTTAGGAAGACTAATATTTTCAATAAAATCTAATCATGCATAATGTTTATGCAATGATTTTATACTTAGAGCATAATATTTATGTTTTGATTTTTAATATATTTAATGTTATTTGTAAGATATTTATTGATAGATTTTTAAAGTTTTAAATATTTTAATATTTCTATTTAACAAGGCATGACCTTAGCTGTTGACGCGGCAGATAATTTTAAATAATCAATTAATCAATCAATTTTCTATATTATCACAACGCCTTTTCCTTTGTCAGGTTTAGTTATAATAATGTTATGGTCATTCTTTAAAGATTTCAAAGCGCTGTGTTTGGCTTTGCTAAAAGATGGTAACCAATGTCTCTTTCTCTTTCGCTTGTTCGCGGGAGCTGTAGGTTGCACTGGTGAAGGGGCATCCGGAACGAGGGCGGTCGTTCAGGGTGGCTCTCCTCCTCCCACATTATTCTCCTGTGTACCATCGGGCAGGAGATACCCGGCTCTCTGGTTATTTCACTGGGAGAGAAATTGCTTTTCCTCGTCCCAAATGATGCGGCCTCTATTTGCAATTTCAAATTGCCTTGCGTCCATGTTGAAAAAGGTGTCAGCTTGACAGCCTCGTTTTCACCTCGGCTTTCCCATATGCTACTATGACGTCATATGCCATTGGACATATTGACTTCCCCTTCTCGCATACTTCGGTGTATACCTGCGCTGGAATGTACAAAAAATAAAAGCCTCTGAAATGTAAATAAAAGCCTCTGAAAACAGCTGGTATCACATAGTTCTCGCGATGACTGTTCGTGAAGTAATGCCATATTTGGCTTTAGAATAAGTTTTGATGACCTAATCATTACCCCTGTATAAATGGAAGTCTGCGCCTGATGTCCACACAGTACCATTCACGCTGTTTAACGTGTGTGGTTTCGCCAACCTCTTGCAATGGGAAAGGGGATGTTGAAAAGAAGCGGTAAGGAGATAAGTGCTACGGTTATCAGACTGTGTGATGTGCATTTGTTTCATGATGATAGGCCATATTTCTTTCAGTGATTGAAAAAAGACTTATTCACGTAGTTTATTTGGTTGTCTCTGTTAAACTACAGGCAGTGTACACATCGTGTTCATGCCATTTGTTCGGAATTATGCATGAATTGTGCACATAGTGATTTTACTTTTTATTGTTTTTTCTAAGCATAATATTTTCTTTCATAGAGAGAAAAAGCGCAGGCTGCTCATCGAGGAGCTTATATTGCTGCAATCACCGTTGTTATATTATCCTTATATACACTATATACACTACACGTTTTTAATTTGTTTTACTTCTTTTCACAGATATTGTTGCCGTGATTACATAACCTAAGCATTAATTTTGTCTTATCTTAATATTATCTTTCCCTTTTCTCATTCCAGGCGCAGGCCAAGAAGAATACGCATGAGCAGAGACAGCAAGCCGCGAGACGAGACGGCGAGGCAGGCGGCGCAGGCGGGACCGAGAGAGCGGCCAGGGAATCCGGCTCGAGCTCCCGGTCCAGCTCCAAACTTAGAGCTCAATGCAGCGACTCTGCCGTGTCCGGGGAAA
>NW_023658663.1:0-5000 GCF_015228065.2 Penaeus monodon | reverse complement strand
GGAGGGTGAGGGAGGAGGTGGGGGGTCATGAGGGTGACGAGTGGATGAGGGTGAGGAGGAGGGTGAGGGAGGAGGTGAGGGTCACGGGGTGAAGGAGGGGGGTGAGGGAGTGAGGAGGAGGGTATTGGTCATGAGATGAGGAAGTAAGGGGGGGGTGAGGGTGAGGAGTGAGGGGGTGAGGGAGTTTTGGGTCATGAAGGTGAGGGTCATGATGTCATAAGATGGGTGAGGGAGGAGGGGGGGGTAAGGGGCGTTGCTCATGAGAAGGGAAAAGAGAAAATGTGCGTGCGTGCGCGTGCGTGCGTGTGCGTGCGTGTGCGTGCGTGCGCGTGCGTACGCGTGTGTGTGCGTGCGTGTTGTGTGTGTGTGTGTGTAAATATAAATGCTGCGCGCGGTCGTACGTGCGTGTGCATGTGTATGTCATAGATAGACAGAGAAGGGAGAAAAGAAAAAAAGAAAAGAGACAGACATGCAGAGACAGACCCAGAGAAAGAGCGAAAAGAGGGAAAGGGGGAGAGAAGGAAGAGAGAGCTACCGCCTAAGTTTTTTGGCCCATTTTCACCCTAAGTTCCCATCTCTCCCCTCTTAAACTATCATCTCATAACTCAACTCAAATCTTTCAGACGCGATAATTGGGAAACTTATCGACATCTCAATTTTTATTTGTTTGTTTTTCTCTATTTTTTTTTTTTCTGCTCTTGTGTCAAACACGTAATCCTTTAACCAACAAAAAGAATGTTTTTTGTCTAATTAAACATTATTGAATGTGTAAATTCTTGTCTTTCTCCCTTTGACTTTTATGAATATCACTATCCGATGCCTCTAAGGAAAGGCATCCAATAGACTGATGAAGAAATATAAAACATTTTACCAATATACTTATCCAGCAGAAGCCGTCAAAGGAATATCATCTATATATATATTATATATAATATATATATATTTTATATATATATTATATATATAATAATAAAATATTATATATATATATGTATGTATATATACATATAAAATGTATGTATGTGTTGTATATATATATATATATATATATATATATATATATATATATATATTATATATATATATACTGATCGTTCATCTGAATACATGAAACATATTCCTTCTTTCTTTATTTCTTATTTCTCTCTTTCTTTCACTTTTTTATTTCTTTTTCTTTCTTTTTCTTTTTTTTTTTTGTCTCCGATTCTCGTGTTTTATCAAAACTAAAATTTTTATATCCCGACTACATATCAACTAATGCAAGAATTATCAGAAATAATTTTCGATGACGCAATATCACTTTTAGATTTATCAAGAAAAGCTAATCCAGACAAACAGTTTTATCCACATGTTGATATGTACGATGATTCATCCAGGGAGATTATATCCACACGAGGCAACGTGAATAGCAATCTCTGCCTCTGTACTCAGTTATTCCCTCTGTTCGAGTTGAACCGTGTCTGCTTTGTGTTATGCGCTGGTTGCATTTTTGTCTGTCTGTCTGTCTGTGTTTTATTATTCTATTTTTTATCGGTCTGTCTGTCTGTCTGTCTGTCTGTCGTCTGTCGTCTGCTTCTGTCTGTCTGTCTGTCGTGTCTCTCTCTCTCTCTCTCTCTCCCCTTCTCCCCTCTCTCTCCTCTCTCTATATATAATATAATATATTTAATATATATATATAATATAATATTATACTACATTATATTATATATATATATTATATATATACATACTTATATATATATATATATATTATATTATATATTATATTATATACCCATTTACATGTATATCACATATATGTTATTTACCCACACACAACACACACTCACACACCCACACACACACACACCAACACATTTTAATATATAGATGATAGTAGATAGATAGATTATTTATCTTTTATAATATTACTTTTATATGTTTTATATTAACATTTATAATATATTATATATAATATATATTTATTTATAATATATATATATATATATATATATTAAAAACACAGATGTGTGTTGTGTGTTTGTGTGTTTTCCCTCTTTAACTGTCTGTGTTTATTGTTAGAATATCTGGTTTTTTTTTTTCTTTTTCTTTTTATTTTTCAGTCTTTGCTTTGCTCTAAAAAACAGCATCCTTTCATTTCAGAAAATT
This sequence comes from Penaeus monodon, assembly GCF_015228065.2. Lineage (NCBI taxonomy): Eukaryota > Metazoa > Arthropoda > Malacostraca > Decapoda > Penaeidae > Penaeus > Penaeus monodon. The sequence continues at coordinate 2,852 of NW_023658663.1, read as the reverse complement.
GGGGTTTTAACGGGCTTTTTTTTCTTTTCTTTAGTTTTAGTCCCGGGAACTGTATGTTTTTTCCCTTGTTGTTTTTTTGCTATTTTTTTGTGTGCTTAGACGGCATTGTGTATTTGTCCATCTTCGAAATTTATTTCTCAAGTGCGTGCATAATAACTAGAAACAACACCCCTCTGAAAACCCAAACCCCCATCAGGCAACGAGCAAAACAAAAACCTACCCTCTTTCCCGGGATCCCCGCAGCAATCGGCTTAAAAATCCCCCGCCGAAGCGCCCTTTTCCTCCCAAGTCCCGATGTCGATAAGGATAATTCCCCATTAGTCGCAACGAGCAGTATTTAGGTGCTGCTACGACCACATGTTTTCCTCGCGAAGATATTTTCTCTCCGTTATGACCGCGATGGACAATTTATCTTTTTTTCTCCCCGGAAAAAAAAAAGGGGAAATCATGAAAAAGCAGAATTAAAAGGAGAGAAAAGCGATGGTAATTGATCACGGAACAAACGCCAAAAATTCGAACTTACAAGCAGTGCGTCTTTAATTAAACCACTGTTTTATAAAATAAACGAAAAACATTCGTGATTCCCTCGGTTACCAAAAAAACAAATGCCCCCAAAAATACGAGAAAAATTAACTTAACACAAATGCTTGGAATCAACATGTTAAATATTTTTTTATTCTGGTTTGCTCTTTCGTTCCAGAATCAGCTTTTTCATCACAGGGATTCGAAAACGTGCGATAATGAATCGTTATTGGGTTTTAAGTTTCGAAGCGTCAAAAGATTTTTAAAAGGTGTTTTTTATAGAAAGAACAAAGGGTTTGCTACAGAATCTTCACTTTATTTTCATAAAATAATGTGCATTAAAGATTATAGTATTGATTGTTAGATTACCCCTTAATTTTTTTTAAAATTGTTCCTAAAACCTTGCTATGTAAAGAAAGAAAAAAACTTTTAAAAACAAAATGGAGCAATAGTATTGTTTCTTTTTTTATGTGTCTGCTTTCGCTCCAACACAATTACATCCCCAATCCATAAAACGAAAAAAAAATGAACGAAAGAAATAATCCTCGTCTTTCCGACCATGGATCCCCCTCCTTCCCCTACCCCAATTCACCCCCACCCCCCCCAAAATCCCCTTATCCCCCACCCCACCTCCCACCCCCACCTCACCCCCAAAACCCCCCCCTCCCCTCCTCCTCACCCCTTTCCCCTTTCCCCCCTTCCCTCCCTTTTCGGAAACCATTTATTCGTCTTCCCCTTTAAGAGGGAAAAAACTCCCCTCTTTTCCCCAGATTTCTCCTCTCCTAATAAACTCCTTAAAGGAACTTCAAAACCAATGGGGCGAAGGGGGGATGGGAAGTCTCAAGAATAGGATGGAAGGAGCGAAAAAAAAGGGGGGACAAAGAATTTTTTAAGGGCTCGAACCAAATAGATATGCTCGTGATTGGTGATTGTGTAAATATGCAGATAAAGAAAAAAAGGAAGATTCTTTCCAAAAATAAAAAGTTACTAAGTTCTTGAAGGGAAATTAAAACGTTGGAAAAAACTGATTTTTTTTTCAAGGCAACGGTGAAGACAAAGTTAATACATAAGCGGGAAACGACTAAAAGGGGAACGTCCGCAATATGAGCTAAAGCACAAAGGGGAGTGAAAAGGTCACAACGGGGGCAATGAAGGCGGGAGACTCGGGGGAATATTTTTGGGGAAACCCACGGTATGAAAAACCTTTTTAAAAGCGGGCATAGCCTTCTCCACTCTACCCCCGGTTTTTTCGTAATATTAGCCATCGCTCTTTTTCCCCCACGGACGTAATATTACGCCCCCCGCCCTTTCCCTTTACGGAAATAAAATTCACCTTTCCCTTTCCTACAAGGACATAATGTTACTTTTCCCCCCCTTTCGTCCGAACGAATATTATGCCCCCCCCCCTTTATACAAAATATAATTTATGCCGCCCCCCCTTTTTCCGAAAACGTAAAATTACTACCCCCGAAAAAAAGGGTTTAAAAAAGGAAGATAAATGTTGGCCAAGGAGGAAAAAAGGGCCGCGCTCTTATTAGGGTTTTCGGGAAAGAGCACTGGGGCGTTGGCGCTCGGGTTCAGGGCGAAGCGGAAACGGTGCCTTCGTCGGGAACTGCTTGAAGGCGTCTGGGACCTCGGGTTTTTGGAGCAGGGGGAGCTTCGCGAATGTATAAGTGAGCTGAAAATTTGAAATTTTGGGGGCGCGTAGATGATGTGGCTGATTACTGTAGATACATCCTATACAAAAAGGGTGTGCTGGTGGTTATCAAAAATTTTTAAAAAAAATAGCATTTAAAAGATATCAGGAAGGGAAGGAGGGGAAATAATACCCGGCATTTTTTTTTTTATGAGACCGTCGAAACATTTATTAATTTTGTTTATAGTTTAAAAATTTTATGATTGTCCGATAACTTTGATTACTGGGGAAAATGCAAAATTTTTCCCGTCATATAACTTAATAAAGAAAATTTTTTTGTTTTGTTATTAAATTTTCCACAAATTTCCATTTTTCCCAAATTTTTTGTTCTGCCCCCCCCCCCCTAACTTAAATAAAATTTAAAGAATGTTGATAGGTCAAAATTTGGGGGGGTTTTAAAGCACGCCCTTTTAATTGTTGTTGTTTCATTTCCTGCTACAACACAGAGGAAATTTTTGGTGCGGTGGGATCGGACGGGTGGTTTTTTGGCCCACGTGTGTGCAGAAGTTCTGCTAATGTGCTTTTTTTTTTTCTTTCTTTCTTTTTTTTTAGTGTGTTTGGGGTTTTCCCCGCTGTGTGGTGTTTTTGCCCGTCTGTCCCTGTCGCACCCTTTCCCCTTCATCTTCTTTTATCT